>NC_056729.1:1951861376-1952161376 GCF_019279795.1 Protopterus annectens
AGCTACTGTCATGCCTTTCTAAAGAGGAAACAAAAAGCTGTTCCAATTTCCTAAAATCTTTTGTTCTATCTAAGTAAAATCTGAGCTGTCTGTGAACATCAAGTTAATAATGCACCAGAAAATACAATAAAAAATACAAAGTGTATAATGTAAGTTGTGCTATAAATGTAGTTGTATTAATTCTTCGGCTTTTCCCAGTTAGGGTCGCCACAGTGGAACTCCGGTCTGCTAATGATTGGCAGTAGATTTTTACGTACTGTCTTGCTGGGCCTAACACACAACTTTCAACGAAGGAACGCTCATTCACGCATAACTTTCTAGCCCAACGGTTCCTGGAGTTCATAAATTCAAATGCCATGGAACAGCTAGTCACTGTTCCCACGAGAGGAGAAAATATACTAGATCTCATTGTCACAAACATGGGGACAAAATGCTCCACACCGGAAGTATATCCCTCATTGGTGAGATCTGATCATAATCTAATCTCACTGGAAATCCACATCCCGCCCCCACCCCAAACAAAAAAGACCATAGTGAAGAACTTCTCTAAAGCAAACTTCACACTACTCAAGACTGGTGTGGTATTCTTCAAGGCCCTGAGCCAGTGGAAACCACAACCCAAGCTGCGGAAGCCCTTACAAATGCCTTCTATGAACACCTCCAGGACTGCATGGATCAGGCAATCCCAAATAAAACCAAGACTCTTTCCACAAAGGGCAAACGCCCAGTCTGGTGGACCCCAGCCATTAACAAACTTTACAATAAGAGGAGAAAGCTATTACATGATAGAACAAAATCCATAAAAGGGAAGTCACCCCTGATCATTATTAGTAAAAATACGAGCACTCATAAAATCAACTAAGGCCAATTTTGAGAGAAAAATTGCCATGGATTCAAAGGACAATCATAAGGCCTTTTCAGCTATGTTAGGAACCTGGGTGGAAACTCCCAGATATGCTCAGAATTAGTCCAAAATGATACAAAAATCACTGAACCCACAGACATTGCCAACATACTGGCAGACAGGTTCAGTGCAAACTTCACCCCCCCCCCCAAAAGAGAGATAACTATCCCAGCCGCGTGTAGCCTCCCGGACACCTCAAATGCGCAGGTGCAAGCTGCTCTCTAAAGCTAAAACACAGCATCAATGGGACCGGATGGTGTCCCCGGCTGTGTGCTACACGAGCTAAATGAGGAATTAAACCCGCACATAAGGCAGCTGTTTAATCTCAGCCTTACCACAGGATACGTGCCCAAGGAGTGGCGTGGCAACTGTGGTCCCACTCCACAAAGGCGCCTCACGGACCCTGGTAATTACCGCCCATAAGCTTAACAAGTCTAGTCTGCAAAGCTATGGAGAGGATCATAATGGAGCTCATAAACAAAGATATAGGGGACTTGCAGACATTGGACCCGACCCAGTTTGGCTTTGTCAAGGGAAGATCATGCCTTTTGAACTTGGTCGACTTCTTCAAACAGTCACCAAGGCCATTGATGAGGAAAGGCAGTCCATACAGCCTACCTTGACCTTGCAAGGCTTTTGACACAATACCCCACTCGGGTATTGTAGAAAAACTTACCAGCTTAAATGTAAACCCATATGTCACAAGATGGGTTGCAAACTGGCTTAAGGACAGAACCCACAGGGTTAGAGTTGCTGGCGCTATGTCAGACTCCAAGCCGGTCACAAGTGGTGTCCCACAGGGCTCGGTCCTTGGCCCTTCATTGTTTGCCATCTACTTCTCAGAAGTACAGGCCAACATGGGAGGACTTTGTTGACAAAGTTTGCAGATGACTGCAAACTGGGCACCATAGTGGAAAGTGCATCGGACACGGATATCCTTCAGAAGGGACTCACGGAAACAGATAGCTGGTGCCAGAGCCATGGCCTGAAGTTAAACGCCAAAAATGTATAGTCATACCCTTCGGGAAAAACAAGGTAACCCCAAGCTACCATATAGGTGGCAATCCACTAAGCACAGAAGAGGTTATCAGGGACCTGGGGACCCAGGTTGACAGTGGCCTTTCTTTTGACACTCACGTTGCTAAAGTGGTTAGAAAGACCTTCTACATTGCCCACCTGATCATGAAGGGATTCACATCCAGATCTAGTGAGGTCATTGTTCCCCTGTACTCTTCACTTATCAGACCAATGATCGAGTACAATGCCCCATTCGGGATGTATCTCACCCGACATCTGCAGTAATTGGAGAGACCCCAAAAGTTCCTCACCAAAAGGATAAAGGGACTCCAAAATCTGTCATATGCTGCCAGATTGAAGAAACTCCAGCTCTATTCAGTCGCATACCGTCTGCTCAGAGGTGACATGTGCCTGACATACAAGGCCATGTCCAACCCGGAATTAATGGACATGCTCCACCTCAAAAAATCCAAATCCACCAAAACCACTAGAGCAAGCGACTTAAACCTTAGCATGGATATAAATAGGACGTGCTGGAGGGATAGATTTATCACTCAGAGACTCCCTATGCTGTGGAATAAAATCCCGGTCCATGTGAGGCAGAGCACCTCGCTGACTCTGTTCAAGAGAAATCTAGACCTGTGGATGGGAGATCGTAGGTTTACCCTGGGAATCATCTCTGTGTCACTGCTGGACAGAGGCACAACAAACTAATGGGCACAGTATTTTTTCATATAAGGGGTGGCGTAAGCCACAAAAATTTGGGATAGGCTTATAAATGCCTTAGGGCAGATAGCCTAGTATAAACCTATGAACCTATGAACCTATGTATTCTAGACTGTTGGAGTGATTGGGGAAGAAAACTGGCAAATCAATAATTTGGTTAAGATTAGTTTCAGTGCAAACCTTAGGCAAAAAGGAGGGGTTTGTTTGAAGCGAGACTCTGACAGCATGGAAAATCAAGTAAGGAGGTTTAATGGACAAGGCCTGAAGCTCTGACACTCTGCAGACAGAAGTAATAGCCACTAAAAATATAGTCTTCCATGACAAGAATTTGAGGTCACATGAGGAAGCTGGCTCAACTGGAGGAAGAATGATGCGGGAAAGCATAAAATTTAGATTCCATGGGGAATAGGGAGATTTCACAGGTGGTCTGAGATGAAAGGTCCCTTTGAAAAAGGCTTTGGATAATTTGTGTGACATAATATTCAATCCTTCGAATCCAAGATGAAAGTTAGAAATGGCAGCAAGTTGAACAAGAACTGTTGCTGCTGCAGCTCCTTTATTGAAGATCATTGTCAAGAACTCTAGTATACAGGCCATAGGGGCTTGGTAAGGATCAATATTGTTTTTAGAAGCCCATATAGAAAATTATTTCCATTTGCTAAGGTTCAGCTTCCTTGTAGAGGATTTATGAGAGGATAAGAGAATTTGCTTGGTCCAATTGGAAAGGTTATGGAACCTGGCTACGATGGGAATTGGAGCAGTCAAGCTGTCAGCTTCAGGAACTGCAGAGAGGGATGAAGTTCCCCCAATGAGTGCGTCAGAAGATCTGGAATTGGGTCCAAAATCCAGGGGTCCTCCAAAAGATGAAGTCAAAGGAAGGGGAACCAAATCTGACAAGGCCAATGAGGGGCTATTAGAATGATAGTCCTTCCCAGAGATTTTGCTTTCTGTAGAACCTTGGGTATCAACGGGATTGGTGGAAAAGCATGGAGGAGACCTGGAGGACAATCATGAATGAGTACGTCCCTTGGGGCTTCTCCCAGAGGGGGAATCAGGGCAAAGTAGCTTCTGCATTTTGTGTTCATGTGACTGGCAAAAAGGTTGCAGCAAGGCTGACCCCACCTGCAGAATATCCTGTCCGCTATTTCTTTCTTGAGGGACCACTCATGAGGCAACAGAATTGCTCTGCTCAGCTTGTCTGCTATCATGCTGGATTTCCCCGGGATGTGCGTTGCTAACAGAAAGCACTGGGTGGATATAGCCCACTGCCATACTCTTAGGGCCTCACAACAAAGGTGGTATGAACTGGTTCCTCCTTGTTTGTTCAAGTACCAGACCACTGACATGTTGTCTGTCTGAATCGTGATCGTACCCAGAGGAAGAGTCCTGGAAGTATTGCAATGCCAAAAGTACTGCTCTTATCTCTAAGACATTGATAAGCAGATGTGTCTCTTGATCGGTCCATGTTCCTTGGGCTGTCCTTCCTTAAAAATGCCCCCCCACCCTATCAGGGAAGTGTCCGTGGTCACTCTGGCCGCTGGTGGGGGTAAACCAAAGGGACGTCCTATCGAGACATGATGTGAGGTCAACCACCACTGAAGATCCTTTTTGCAGGAGTTTGTGATCATTATCAAGTGAGACATGGGGAGCTCTTGGTAAGACCATTGAGTGAAAAACAGCCATTGCAGTATCCGCATGTGCATGCGACCCAGCGGTATGGCCAGAATTGCTGCTGCCATCATACCTAACAATTTTAGAACTTCTGATGCTGGAGCCTTGTTTTTGGATATCAGAATGTGGACCTGCTGATGGAATAGTAAGACTCTTTCTACTGGAAGTCTTAGTATGGTGGTGGTGGTGTCCAGTTCTGCTCCAATAAAGATGATGTGCTGCGATGGCAACAAGGCAGATTTTTTTGAGTTTACTGTAATGCCCAGCTGGCTGCAGAGTGACAGAGTGGATTCCCTGGCTTGAATGAGTTGATGCCTGGTGGTGGCGGTGAGGAGCCAATCGTCTAGGTATGGAAACACCTGGAATCCTAAATGTCTCAGGTGAGCCATGACCGCTGTCATACATTTGGTGAACATTCTGGAGGCTGTAGTGAGACCAAAGGGTAGGGCTCGAAACTGGTAATGATTGGCTCCCAGATGGAAGCACAGATGATCCCTGGATGGCCTGGCCATTTTTATGTGGTAGTACACATCCTGGAGATCTATCAAGCACATCCAATTGTCTTTCCCTAAGAAGGGAAGTATCAACTGAAATGTGACCATCCAAAACTTCTCTTTCTTGACAGATTTGTTTAGCCTGCTGAGGTCCAATATAGGTCTCCAGTTCCCTGTCTTTTTTGGAACTAAAAAGAATTTTGAGTAAGTTCTGGATCCTGTCTGGTCTGCTGGGACTGGTTGGATGACTCTTTTTCTTAGCAACGTTTGGACCTCTACTGTTGCTTGTTCCCTGTAACTGGGTGGAACGTCCGGGATTTTTTTTGTCGGTGGAGGGGGTGTGGCGAATGGAATGAAGTATCCTCTGGAAATTATACTTTGTACCCAGTTGTCATTTGTTATTTTGAGCCAGGCATCTGGGTACAAAGATAAGCGACCCCCGACTGCCTCCAGAGCAGGAGAGTTGGGCCTCCATTCAGGAGCGCTGGTAGGGCTTCCCAAAGAAGTGATCTCTGTCACCCTGGTTTTGCGGACCCCCTCTGCCGCGAAGGCGGCGTCTTCCATTATTGCCCCCCCCGGCCCTGGTGGGTGGGTTCATCACGTGTGTCCTGTAAGGCTCCTTGGGCTTTTCAGAACCACATTTTCCCTCCCCTTTGACCCTTGGGGTAGGGTCTGGTAGGGGTGGAAAAATGGACTTCGATGGCAGACAGAGTCTTTCCCTCCTGCTCATACATGGTCAAAGTATCCTTAACTTTGGGCCCGAAAAGGGATGAGCCATCAAAAGGGGTATTCACAAAGGATGACTTGAAGGCCTCTGTGAAGGAATACAAGCACATCCAGGAGTGCCTCCTAAGAGCAACTCCTGTACCCACTGCCCTGCTCATTCCATCAGCTGCATATGAAATGAGGCACATGGATGAGTTAACAATGGAGTTGAGGGTAGCAAGCCGGGAGGCAACTTTGTCTGTAGCTTCTGCAGCTACTGTACCCTGAAGAGTATCTCCCAGCTCTTTAAGGAGATATCTTTGCAGTCTCGTGAAATGGGTTAAGTAGTTAAGTGAACGGAGGGCAAAAGTCACTAAACTAAACATGCTTTTCCCATATCTATCCATGATCCTTGAGTCTCTGTTAGGAGGATGGATAGAAGAGGAAGTTTCTGATATTTCCTTTTTGGTGGCTGCCACCACCACCATGGCATCAACTGGCACACCTTTGGTCAAAAAGGATTTATCTTGGGGAGCAGATATAAACTTATTAGGCCTCCTAGGGACAGGCACCATGGTGTCCAGAGACTCCCACGCCCTTCGTGAGACCAGCTACATAATCTCATCAAAGGGCGGAGACACCCAAGAGGTGGAGGGCTGAGACCTGGAAGCCTTCAGGAGAACAGACTCGTCTTCAGTAGGGTTTGTGGACTGCCAGCCACCCCTCTGCCTAAGGATTTCAAGTATCTCTGCAAATGAGATATCCTCAGAGGGGTCCGTGGGGACCCTTCTGATTCATCCAAGTCAGTATCAGATGTTAGGGACTCCTGAGGGGAATCTAGATGTTTCCTCTTACAAACTCTCTTCCTGGGAATCTCATCAGTGGGAGCTTCTGGTGAGGTCTCGGAAGAGTATGAGCCACCAAATGGGGCTTCCTGAGGTTCTGGGTCTCTGTGCTTTGCCAGGATCTGTGAAGCAGAAGCAGACATAGGTGCTTTAGGGGATGAAGAAGCCAAGCCTGAGGATGAGGATGTCTTAGGAGACATAACTCTCCTCATGGCTTCAAAGGCACCTCTGCTCCGATGCGAAGGGACTGACAGATCCAAGGAAACTGTCGATACCCCCGGCACCAGGACAATGGGCTCCAAGCCTGAGGTAGGAGCTGAGCTCATTTGAGCCGAAGCCCCAAGAGGCAGAGTTGGAACCAAGTCGGTTTGACTATCCTCCCCAGACCTGACCAGAGAGTGTCAGCTCCTAGAGTCCTCGATTGGCACCGAGGACGTCAGAGTAAATGGAGCCGAAGACACTGGAGCAGGTGTCAGCTCGGAAGGCTCCACAATCAACAAGTTCAACTCCTCCAGCTCAGAAGGACCAGTAAGGCTTGGAGGAGGAAGAGTTGTAGCTGGCATAAGGGTCTTCGGCTCCAAAGCCGCCTGGGTCGGAGCTGATAATTTTGCAAAGGTCGGTGCCTGTAAAAGCTTCTGCACCACATGATCCACATCCAAATCTGAAAGGCTAATAGAAGACTGAGATGAATGGATCGATGGTGGCACCACCTGAAGTAAAGGAGATTTTGGAATTTCGGATACCGGTTCCAAAACCGGCGACCAGCTCCAAAAAGATAAGACAGTTGGCTCCGAGACCTGCAGAGCAGATGCCACAGACTTTTTTGATTTTTTTTGATTCCATGGAAGTCTTGGAAGACTTTGAGGACTTACTAGATCCATCATCGTCACTCAAAACCTCCTGGAAAGAAGGTTTCAATAAACCCCTATCAATGAGTTTCCTCTTTCTCTCTTGGAGAACCCGAGAAGGAAAGGAATGGCATATGGAGCAGGTTCTTGCAAGTGTAATACATCTAAGCAGTAAATGCAACTGACATGACTGTCAGTGACAGACATCTTCTGCCCACATGTAGGGCATTTTTTAAACCCTGATTTAGGGTGTTTGTCCTTGTCATCAGCCATGACAGAAAAATGGACACACCCAACAACAATCAAATATATGAATAAGCCTTCAAATAAAAAACAGACTAAATATAAGCACACAAGCCCCTCAAACTAAGGCTAACAAATCACACACATACTATTTAGCTAAGCAAATAATATCAATTAGTGACAAATTCACTAAATACAAATAAGCAAGCTATACACTACTAAAGTTAACTATAATAACTATAAAGCTGTGACAAAGGTCACTAACGAAGCACACAATACTATTTCTAAGAAAAAGGGTGACAGAAGGTCACTGTTTAAACAACTTTTAGTCAGAATTTTAAATAGGCCTAAGAAAAAAACGAGGCCAAATATTAATCTATGAAAAAGGCACACAAGGGAAAGGGAAACTACAGATAAAGCTGTAAGAGCTTAGCTAACTAAATATCTAACTACATTATGAAGAAAATATTAACAATATTTTAAAATATAATAAAAGTAAGGTTTTTACTGGCCCGAGTTAGCAAGAACCTCCAATCTGTTGCAGTGGCAAAGTAGATCTGAGGAAATTCTAGGTGCATCATGGGATAGGGACTTGGCCTCGAGCTATTTGAAAACCTCAATCTTTGTAGTAGGCTGACTCGGAGCCGAGGGATCAGCTCCGAACCCATCAGTAAGAATGAACATCGAGATAGAACAACTTCACATGTAAGTGTTTATTTAGTTCCAAAAAACATTGTTAATGTTTTAGAGGAGTTTAGCAGGCATTGTTTATCTCTGAACCATTGAATAAGGGCATGAAATCCAGCAAGAAGTTCAAGTGCAAGACCGGAGACAAAATGGTTGGAGCAGAATGTGATCGTGTTGTCAGCATAAAGTAGGAGAGGAAGATGGGGTAAGTCAAAAGAAAGTGTGTTAATATAGATAGAAAAGAGGACTGGTGTTGGAATACATCCTTGGGGGGCACCTTTTCACAGAGGGACTAATACACAGGTTGATGAATTGAAATCAGCTGAGAAGTGACTGTTACAGAGGTAGTTTTTGAACCAGGTCAGTGTTTAATCACTAATGCCTTTTTCAGTGAGATGGACTATGAGAATTGTGTGATCAACAAGATAAAAGGGTCTAAAAATAAAATAAATATGCTGCCTATGCTTTATCTATCTATCTATCTATCTATCTATCTATCTATCTATCTATCTGTCTATCTATCTATCTATCTATCTATCTATCTATCTATCTATCTATCTATCCTTCTATTTGTTAACTTGGTTATAGTTATTAAGCCATAGCTCTTTTAGAAATAAACCTGGAACACTGATGTGATTGAAACATGCTCAGAGTTGAAACAGAATACACAAATGCAGACCTTTGGAAATGGGGACTACAGGATGAAGTTTGTTCTGGATGACAGTCTTAATATTCTGTGCTACACTGTCAGACCATTTCACTTTTATCTTAAACAATTAATACCATTTGTGCAACATGGAGGTAACCAATATTATCTCAAGTCAGTTTCATGTTAGTGGCTGTAAATCAAGCTGAGGGCTTGCTAGCTTACTGCATATCTGGCATGTTTGAAACATGCCAGGTATTATGGCTAGCAATACGTAGGTTATGACAGACATATATGACAATACGTAGGTTATGACAGACATATATGACAATACGTAGGTTATGACAGACATATATGACAATGCGTAGGTTATGACAGACATATATGACAATACGTAGGTTATGACAGACATATATGACAATACGTAGGTTATGACAGACATATGTGACAATACGTAGGTTATGACAGACATATATGACAATACGTAGGTTATGACAGACATATATGACAATACGTAGGTTATGACAGACATATATGACTATATTCTTTGACTGAGTATCTAGTGAGCAGAATTATGGATGCCAGTTTTCTCCCCCATGTTTGTCTTCACTAAAGGTATTGCTCCAATCACTGTTTGAATTGTTGTTCAAGCAGGTATAGTTTTTGGGAAAACTGCAGTATGGGAAAGGGTGGTTTACAAGGGGAAACCAGATTATGATGATGACTGGGGAAAACAAGGAAGGTGGCTACAAAAAAGTGAAGAACTGATGCTAAAAAGCTCAGTTTTTGGTCACTACTGTCTAATGTAGATAGCAGTGATATAAGAGCAGCTATGCAAAGCATGATGTCCTGTTCCTGGGGGATATCAAAGTGGATAAAAGGAAAAATAGTTAAAAATGATAAATGCATAGGAAAAAATGATAAAATGTTAAAATCAGGAACTTGTACTGTATGGTATACTTCAGTGAAGCACCACTCCAAAAAAGTAATTCCATCAAATGGTCTTGAATCCATATTATAGTTCTATAACGGGAATAAGCATAAATAGCCATACACACCTTCTTTATTAATATAATAAATTCTGAAATCCCACAGCCTTAAAATAAAAATATAAACATGTTGATTCACACCGTTTTATGGAACATGCTTGTAGAATCTTGGTTTGCTGAAAAGCTGTATGAACAATCAAATAAATACGGATCTGGAATAGGTATCTGCCATTTAAAATATTAGACATAGAAAGAGACTTTGACTACAACAAGCTAGAAAATATCTTATGACATAGTGTGGGGTGCAGTTCTAGTATAAAACATACGAACAAGTGGAAAATGCTTCAGTTCTGGTGGAAATGTGAATTAATTAAAATGCACAAGAAAAAGAAAGGGGCTTTTAGAGTCGCAAAATACTTCCCAATAATACGAATAAAAAAAAAAACAAGAAAGTAAGTCCTTGCAAAATAAATGTGTACAAGTACGAGACCACCATGAAAGAAAACTGGCTATTAATGCATGCCAGTAATAAAAAGAGCTATTAACAAATATTAAAAATAACAGTAAAATAAAAATTACCAAGTAAGGACTTTAAAAATTAACAATTTTTTAGTTAGAGATACCCATGCCTCTCAACTGTCCAGATTTTTGCATCATATGTTTAGTCTCTTCTTCATAAAATTTGTACTTTTCTGGCAAATTAGTGATGATTAAAGTCACTAAATAATGATATACCCTTGAGTTTCAGACTTCATATCCTTCAGAAAATACATGTTAGCACAAATCATGTTATTCTAACAACTTTATAAGTTTACAAGACCAATATTTAAACTCTGTCCCTATGCATGGGCCTTTGCCTCTCATTAATTTAGACTTTGACCATATTTCTTGTGCTAAGAGATTGAGAGGTATGCAGACACCTTCAAAATTTCTAATGCATTCAACAAATATTTTCTTTCTGTCTGTAACATTTCTAAGTTGGAATTTGTTACAGATACCCATACCTCTTAACTGTCCAGATTTTTGCAGACTGCCCAGAGTTTTGCATCATATGTTTTGTCTGTTCCTCATAGAAGTTGTAGTTTTCTGGCAAATCAGTGAGGATTAACGTCACTAAATAATGACATACATTTGAGTTTCAGATTTCATATCCTTCATAAAATACATAGGTTCATAGGTTCATACTAGGCTATCTGCCCTAGGGCATTTATAAGCCTAGCCAGAATGTGTTTGGCTTTCGCCACCCATTTTAAATTTATTTTGCTATGCCCTTTTTCGAGAAAAAATCCTCAAAAATTTGTAAAATTTAGAAAAATATAACACTTAGTTGGAGAGCTCGGTGAAACGCTACTATATGGCTGTGCAGCAAACGAGATCTGAGGTAATTGAGTGAAGGGCATTGTGGGTAGCAGCTTAGCTCGAGAGTTTTTGGTGCACGCAAGCTTGGTATAAGGCCGACTCAGTTCCGAGGGCTTGGAACCGAACCCACCAGTGATGACTAGGAAGAAGATTAACAACTTCAGATCTAAGCTTTGCTATATCCCTGACTATATCTAAGAGAATTAAACTATTCCCTAATAACTTACTTCATCAGAACAAGGCAGATGTGTGGTGAATGTTTCCTGCTGTTGTCAGGTCACAGACAGAATACAGACCTCTCAAATTAATATCTCAAATATTACACCTGGGGTAGCTTGCAGAAATACATAATTTCTTGTCATCTGACTCTATCCCAGGTGAAACCCCCACTGCTGGAATCTGGCAGTATATAGCATCTACCTGTGAAAATACATAGGCCTCAGATCTTTGGCAGATGCTGGAAGCCATAAAACAACTGCATTCCTTCACATTTCAAAACTAGTAATTAGTTCACTCTGAAGACAATACAGGGAGCTTCTCAGCACTTAGGCTGTGTCTAGCTGTATTGAAAACTGAAAGATACCATCTTTTATTGCTCAGTCACAATGTAATTTAATTTCAGCTATTTTTCTGAAGCTGACCTCCTGTATTCCAGTTTCCACTGTTAAAATACATATATTTAAACAGTTACAATAGTGCATATACATTTCTGTTGTCTTCCAGTAGGGCACACTGTGGATCCATTTCAAACAGAAGCATTTTGCAAATACCCTTTTCAACACACATCTGTACAAACAAGTTTGATATACACATAACATACAGTTCTAATACAGTTGTAACACAAGCACCTTATATAAATCATGTTGATATTCACAAATGACATATAATTATTTACAAAAATTCCAGACAGCTGTATTGGCAGTATCCCCCTTTGTCACATTCCCCCTCCATTCGATGACTCAAGCTAGTTTTTCAAGTGACCCTTGAGAAATATTGCTTAAGAGGAATGAGCCTATTTGGGAATATATTACCTCATTCCCTGTCTTGAGATCCCAGTTGCCTTTGCAATGTTGACCCATTACAGTGTTGCTCTGTCAAATCATATGCCTGCAACCTTAGGCTCCACCATAGTAATTTGTGATTTTGCTGGCTGGCTCCCTGTAGCCATAGATCCCCCTCAGACTCCTCCTGTCTCCTACTGCAAATACTTAGCACCAGGGCCTCCCTATTATGGTAGGATTTCATCATGTTAACATGCTACAATTTGTGCCTCTGTCTCCTGCTTAGCAGTTCTACCATGCAGTTAACATCACTGACCTTCCTTATCACTTTGAAGGGTCCCTCCCAAGCTGCCTGCAGCTTGTTGCGTCTGACAAGAATGAGAACCATAAACTGCTGCCCCACAGCATACTCTCTAGCTCGAGCATTCCTGTTATACCAGACCTTTTTCTGCTGTTGGGTTTCTGCCAGGTTCTCCTGGGCCAAGCCCATGAGTTCCCTGAACCTTGTCCTGAGGTTTAGGACATACGCCACAACAGACTCCTTGTGAGATTCACACTCACCCTCCCACTC
Organism: Protopterus annectens; assembly: GCF_019279795.1. Lineage (NCBI taxonomy): Eukaryota > Metazoa > Chordata > Ceratodontiformes > Protopteridae > Protopterus > Protopterus annectens. The sequence goes on from NC_056729.1 coordinate 1,951,874,083, forward strand.
ATCACAAATCAAATCTAGAGGTCCCCTCAACCTATGCCCATACAGCAACTCAAAGGATGAAAAACCTGTGGATTCCTGGGGCACCTATCTGCAAGCAAACAACAGATGGGGCAAATATTTGTTGTACTTTGACTTAAACTTGTCTGCAAATGCCTGTAGCATGGTCTTTAGTGTACAGTTTAACCTCTCCACCAGAACATTAGTCTGGGAATGGTACGGGTGGCCTTTAGGTGCTTCACCCCACAGTGCTCCGACAGACAAACCAGCAGGTCTGACATGAAAGTGGCATCTCTGTCAGTCAGTATTTTTGTTGGGAAACCTACACTGCTGAAAATCGCTAACAAAGCATTTGCCACCTTTTCTGCCTCAATGGAGGACAGAGCCACTGTCTCAGGGTGTCTGGTAGCATAATCTACTACCACTAGGATATACTTTTTCCCTGTGGAACTTGAGGTACTCAGAGGCTCCACAATATCCATAGCTAGCCTTTGAAATGGCTCCTCAATTACAGGCAAAGGCATTAAAGGAGCCTTGACCTTGTCTCCTGCCTTACCTACCTTTTGGCACTGCTCACAGGTCCTGCAGTATCCTGTTACATCTCTGGAAATACCAGGCCAATAAAAGTTCTGCATAACACGTCTCTTGGTATGCTTTATGCCCATATGACCTGCAAAGGGAATGTCACGGGCTATGGTTAAAAGTGCCAGATGGTAGGCTTTGGACACTACCAGCTGCTGTATTCTCTCACCCTCTAGCCCTCCCTAAGTGGTCCACTCTCTTATACAGCAACCCTTTGTCCCACTATACAGATTCCCCTTTTCCTTGACAATCAGGTGCCTCCCTGGCTACCTCCCTCAAGCCTTGTAATGTAGGGTCTGAGAGCTGAGCCTGTCTCAAATCTCTCTTTGTAACCCTTCCCAGCTCCCCTTCCACAGGAATTCTGGTATCCTCTGACAGTGGTGCCTCACTGCCATCCTGGGTACTACTACTATCCTCTGCCCTTGCAGTCACTCTGTCCAAGGGAACATCAGTACCCACAAGGAGCTGTGGCTCACCTTCAGTCTCACTGCTACTAGGTAGCTCCCTCCCTGAAGTAGCCACCTCACCAGTCCCGGCTTCAAGTGTGAGGTCTGTCTGGGTCCCTCCCAGGCTACCAGATCCACATGCTTGTATCCAAGCCTGACTGCATGTAACTGCATGCACACAAGTTACTGCATTATCAAGATCATTCCCTATTAGGACATCTGCAGGGATATCCTCAAGCACACATACTTGTCTTCTTCCTTTTCCACCCTCCCACTCAAGGTGAACCTTTGCCAAATGTATTTGGAATAGGGTCCCTCCTAAAGCTCTGATTGGAGTAGACTGCCCAAGCAAGTAGTGATCCTCTTTAACCATTGCGGGCTTCACAATGGTTAGGTAAGAGGCTGTGTCTCATCTACTAAGACAGAACATAACCTGTTGTGGTAGTTTGGTACCCTTGTTGTCTCCAGACAACTTAATGCTGGCATTCTTTCATTCATACTTACTGGCTCTCCCACCTTTTGTTCCCCACCTTGCCTCTGTGGACATCTATATGCTACTTGGCCCTCCTGGTTGCATTTCAAATATTTAACCTTTGGTCCTGAACATGTACCTGAACTAGTGGCTTCCCCTGTTAGTGGTGGACTCTTTTAGGGCAGTTTAGGCTGTCCACCATGGGTTCCTTTAGAGCCATGAGCAGCACTGGATATCCCTTTCCTGTGCAGTGATGCCCTGCTTGCTAGGTATAGGGCTCCCTTTTCCCCCAACTCATCTGTGGAATTCTATTCCCTGTCTGCCAACCAGATTATCATGTCCTCAGGCAAATTGCTAAGGGCTTGTTCCCTCACCAAAAGGTCTGCCAGCCCTTCAAACATGGTGACCTGACACCCACTCACCCACCTATGAACATAAGTGCCTAGTTCAACAATATATTTACATACACATTCATCTGCCTTGCGTCTATGCTCACAAATGTTTTTCTATAAGCTTCAGGTGTTAACTTAAAACACTCTAATAAACAATATTTAACTGTATTATAATTTAATCACTCAGTATCATACAATTTAGAAACAACAGTTACAGCTTTACCATGTAATAAGTGGGTCAGGAACCTTACCCAGAGCCCTTGGTCAACATCATACTGTTTACATTCCCTCTCAAACATAGGAATGAAACTATCAAAAGTATCACCCCTCTGTAAATTGTGGAAGAAATCTACTGACCTTTGTTGCTTCTGGGGTTCGGTTATTCCCTTCCCCATTACCTCCATGACCCTGGGGAAGGGTCAGCATCTCCTTTTAGGTTCATAGGTTCATAGGTGTGTACTAGGCTAATGGCCCTGGAGCCTTTACAAGCCTAGCCAATAGTATTAACCTGACATCGTGCCACCCAACCTTAGTTCCCAGTGCCTCTGTCGAGTAGAGCCACTGGAGTGATCCCCGGGGTGAATTTTCTATTTCCCATCCACTCATCAAGACTTCTCTTGAAGAGGCCAGTGAGGTGCTCTGTTTGACATGTATGGGAAGTCTGTTCCATAGCATGGGCAGTCTCTGGGTTATGAACCTGCCCCTCCAGCATCTTCTGTTGATTGTGGTAATGAGGTTGAGGTCTCTGGAGCATGTGGTGCGGAGGGATTAGGATTTCTTTAGATGTAGCATTTCTAACAGAGCTGGATCAGACATGGCTTTGTAAGTCAAGCAGATATCACCTCTAAGTAGGTGATATGAGACACAGAATAGTTTGAGTTTTTTGAGTCTATCCATACAGGACAAGTGTTTAAGGCCTAGAATCCTCTTTGTGAGGTACTTTTGTGGCCTCTCCAGTTGTTGCAGGTATCTAGGGAGGTACATGCCAAATGGTGCATTGTACTCAATGATTGGCCTAATGAGGGAAAAGTAGAGGGAGACAATGACCTCTTTCTTCCTGGATGCAAAACCCTTAGTAATGAGATGTGCCACATAGAAGGACTTTCTGACCACAGTGGCAATGTGGTGGTCAAAACAGAGGTTTCAACCTGTGTCCCCAGATCTCTTATAACGCCTTCTGTGTACAGTGGAGTACTATCGATGTGGTAATTCATGGGAACCGGGTTTTCCTCAAGGAGATGACAACACATTTTTTTTGGCATTGAGCTTAAGGCCATGATTCTGACACCAGTCATTGGTCTCAGTGAGGCCTTTCTGTAGGATGTCAACATCACTTGGGGAGTTAATAATAGCTCCCAACCTGCAATCATCTGTGAACTTTGTCAGCCAGAGACCCTTCATGTTGGCCTGGACTTCAGAGAAGTAGATACCAAACAGGAGAGGACCCAGGACTGAACCCTGTCGGACTCCACTCGTGACTGGTCGACAGTCTGACTTGGAGTCAGCTACTTTCACACTGTAGGTTCTATCTGTGAGCCAGTTTGCAACCCACCTAGTGATACAGGGGTTGATGCCTAGCTTAATGAGTTTTTCTATGATTCCTGAGTGGGAAATGGTATCAAAGGCCTTGGCCAGATCAAGGTAGGCTGTATGAACCACTTTGCCTTCATCCACAGCTCTGGTGACTGACTCAAAGAAGTCGACCAAGTTGAGCAGGCATGATCTACCCTTCGCAAAACCAGACTGTGTAGGATCCAAAGTTTGGAGATTCCCTATATCCTTATTTATTAAGTCCATTATGATGCGTTCCATATATCGGACTCATCAGGCTAATGGGGCGATAGTTCTCAGGGTCTGTAGTCACTCCTCTTTTGTGGAGAGGGTTGACTGTAGCAGTGCGCCATTCAGTAGGGACAAAGTCTGAGGTGAGGCTGTGACTGAACAGGGCACACAGGTGAGGTGCCAGTTCACTCTGTAGTTCATGTAGAACACAGCTGGGGATATTGCCAGATCCCATAGAAGCTGTATTCTTGGCCTTGGACAGTGCTGTTTTAACCTGTGCAGCAGTAATACTGGGTGCCTGGCAATCTACTGGTATTGTGGTTGGTCCTTTGGGGAGGGGTGAGAGGGGTAAAGTTGGCACTGAATCTGTCGGTCAGTATATTGGCAATATCTGTTAGCTCGGAATAGGAGGTACCAATGTGCAGTAGCTCAGAGCAAATCTGGGTATTGCCGTGGAGCTTCTTTACATAACTATAGAAGGCCTTATAGTTGTCTTTACCATCTGCTGCAATTCTGTTTTCATAGCTAGCTTTAGAGGATTTAATGAGGGATCTCAACCTTTTGATGAGGCTGATAAGGGAGTTTTTCCAGTCTTGGGACTTCACCTTATTCCGCATCAGTTTCCTCCTTCTGTTGTAGAGTTTGTTTATGGCAGGGGACCACCAGATTGGCTTCCTTTTAATGAGGAGAGTGTCTTGGTTCTATTGGGTATGGCAAGATCCATGCATTTGTGTACGTGTTTGTACAGTGGACTGGTCTATGATTCGGCGGTCATACAACTATTCTCCATTTGCATGGGTGCTGTGAAGTTAGCCATCTCTGTTTTTAGGAGCCCAGACTTAGCTTTGGAGAAGTTTTTCATGGTGGTTACCTTTGTGGGTGGTAGGGGTGGGAGGGATGTGGATTTCCAAGGTGATTAGTTTGTGGTCGGATCAAAACAGGGAGGAGATGACTATTGGTGTATAGCAACGGTCACCCATGTTAGTAATGACCAGGTCAAGGTTGTTGCTCCAGGGCATTAGAATTAATGAATTTCAGAAAGCGTTGGGCAAGTGTATTGGTATATGAGTAGTTTTCCCAGTTAATGGAGGGGTAGTTGAAGTTGCCCAGTATGAGAGTGTTAGGTTGGACCCTAATATTCTCCAGGGTGTTTAGGAATGTGGAGTGTGAGTCTTGGGACATGGTTGGGGACCTATAGCAGGCTTTGACCTGAATCGCTGTCTTACCTAATGTTAGCTGCACCTGAAGTATCTCTGATGTGTTATGTTGGGCTACCAGTCTGGAGGTGTGCGCATCCTTTATGAATATGGGAAACATCACTGCCTTTGGAACTTCGGTCCAAATTCTGGGGCCGAAAGGTGTGGGATGAGTTATAGCCTGGTAGTGCAGGGGGTGCTTTTTGCTGCCTTGAACCAGGTCTCTGTTACAGCACAAATGTCAATGTTCTCCATTTTAAGGAGTGCTTCGAACGTGTGCATTTTGAGATTTAGACTTCTAGCATTGAGCAGCATGACCCTCAGATTGCATTTACTTGTAGCTGATATGGTGGTAATTTGGTCTTTGGAACACCACCTAAAAAGGCACTATAGGGGTGGCAAAAGCCTTAGCCAGTATCCAGAATCCCAGGGGTGACAGATGAAGGCCATCTCTGGCAAAACATCGAGGTCTGTCAATCATGTAATCCCAGGCAGACAGATACTGGATCCCCTTAGAATGACATCAGAAACGTAAACAATTGTTGAAATCAATCATTTTCTGCTTGTACTGTAGTATCATTCTGAGTGATGGTAGGATGCTGCTCAGGGCTAGGGTCATACCCACCTGGGCTACATAATCCAAGAGCTCCTCCATGTCTCTTGTCATGTAGTCCAGGGAGGTACGTCTTAGGTCATTCACACCCACATGTACAATGACAGAGTCATATTTGTACCTGTTGTTGAGGGACCTGAGTGCATGCATTATGTGGCAGATCCTGGTGCCTGACAGGCAGCTGACTGTTACTTTCGCCTTATTCAACCTAGTGAGTGGGACATCAGTGTGCCTCACTATCGAGTCACCTATGACTAATGTGTTGGGCATGCTGTTTTGCCGTAGGGGCTTTGGTTGAGTGGCACACTGTTTAGGAGAGCTATGTTTCTCGTGATTAGTGTTGCCTGTGCCTCTCATTTTCCTCAGTTTCCAGATATCTCAGTCTCTCTGCTGCTTCTAATTCCATTTGTTTCTCCTGCCACAGTCTCTCTCTCATTTTCTTCAGCCTCCAAATGCTGCATTCTATTTCCAAACGTTTGGCCTCCAGTTCAAGTCTCTTTAACTCAAGATGGATTTTTAAGTCCTCTGAGGCAAAGTTGAACTGTCCATTTTCTGAGAGTTGTACATCTCCAAGGCCAGTCTGGTTGTCTTCCTGGTTGCTGGTCTCTGATGCAGCTGTGGCTAAGGCTGCAATCATTTCTGCTTTAGTCAGATTGGCATGCACCAGTCCTTTGTTTTGGCACATCACAGCCAACTGGCTCCTGTCAGCTTGCCATACTCCTCTGTTGACATTCTTGCCTGCTCTCTCTGACTAATTAAGCTACCACGAAATAAATAAAACTATTGTGATATGAAACTCTGAATGTCTACCATGTGGCTGCTTGAGATTACAACACCTTCTTTAGTGACCACTGTTTACACGCTACAGTAGTTCAATATCCACCACTAAATCCCAATATGTGGATATCCCACCACTGCTCACCAATAATGTGATGCCCCATCACTGGACCAGTAATCAAGGAGCCTCAGTCCTCACTACTGGCACCAGTGGGGGATGTTCACTGAGTGGATGACAAGTACACACACAGTATTTCCAGATGCAGCTCTCTGCATCAAGTGTAATTTCCCTTAAGAGCACACAGAGACCACAGTCAGTCTGGGGGCTGTTTTCTCCTTATTTCTCCAGATCCCCACTAAGACTCCCCACTGACATATCTACAGAGTTGAGAGCTCAGCTGTTGGCCAAGCCAAGACTTCCAGCACCCTCTCTGACCAACCAGTGCTTCGTGTCACTGCCCAAGTAGCTGACACACACACTCTTGAGGTTTGACTAACATACATACACACACACACACACACACACACACACACACACACACACACACACACACACACACACACACACACACACACACACACCTTTTGCCCAGACTATAAGGTAGTTATCACTGCCACCAGCCAACTCATATCAGCTACTTTAAGGCCCATAACAAAGGGTGCCCAATCTTACTGTGTAATATTAATATTAATACAAATGGTAGTTTGATCAAGAGCAAAGCTATTAGGAGTGACCCACACAGTGTCATCAAATAAATATTCAAGTACTCTCAAAACTTAAATATCTCTAGACAGATGAGCCTCAATGAAATGTTTAAATATACATAATAATAAATAATAAAAGAACAAGAAAATGCTCAGTATATATTCACAGTGACATCATAGTTCAAAATCACAGGAAATATTTACAACAACATTGCAGGACAGTCTCAAATAAATAAAGAAATATATCTAAACTAAGTTTTGTTATATTCCTGACTATTTCTAAGAGAATTATACTATTCCCTAATAACTCACTTCATCAGAGCAAGGCAGATATGTGGTGAATGATTCCTGTTGTTGTCAGGTCCACATCAGAATACAGAATGCACTGTCCCTCTAAGAGACCTCTGAAATTAATATTTCAAATATTATTGCTGGGATAGCTTGCAGAATGACATAATTTCTTGTCATCTGACTATCCCAGGTGAAATCTCCACTACTGGAATCTGGCAGTATTTAGCATCTGCCTGTGAAAATACATAGATCTCAGATCTTTGGCAGATGCTGGAAGTCATAAAGCAATTGCATTCCTTCATATTTCAAAACTAGTAATTAGTTCACTCTGAAGACAAAACAGGAAGCTTCTCAGCACAGAGTCTGTGTCTAGCTGTACTGAAAACTGAAACATGCTATCCTTTATTGTGCAGTCATAAAGTAATTTAATTGCAGCTATTTTTCTGAAGTTAACCTCCTGTATTCTAGTTTCCACTGTTAAAATGTATACATTTAAACTGTTACAATAGTGCATGTACATTTCTGGTCTATTCCAGTAGGGCACACTGTGGTTACATTTCAAACAGCACTTTGCAAAAACCTTTTCAACACACACTTCTATACCAGCAGCTTGATATACAAATGACAGTTCTAATACAGTTATAACACAAGCATCTTATATAAATCATGTTGATATTCACAAATGGCATATAATTATTTACAAAATTCCAGATAACTGTGCTGTCAGTATCCCCCTTTGTCACAGTCCCTTTAATCTTTCAATGATTTGCTTGTAGCTTTTATATAATGGTTTCAGTGGTTGAAACAAGGTTTCAAGTAGCATATATGTGGAAGCCTCCATGAAGATGAGTAATGCTGCAATATGCTTAAATTCAGGAATGTCACTTGACTAAAAACTGTTCAGTTCTCTCTATATATGCTGACCATAATTCCATGGTTGGTTAAAAAAAATCAGTTGTTCCCAAATGTGTTGTCTTTATAGCACAACAGACATTTTAATTAAGTCACATCTTCTTTTTTTCTTTAATGTAGTGATCTGAGATATGACATACAAGGAGACCATGCTTTATCATCAGAGCTCATGGGGCAGATGCATTTTATATGGCAGCATGGCTCACATTTATAAACACATGATGATGCTACTATATGGAATAGCAAAGCTTCAGTTTACCACAGGAATTAGCTGGTATTTGTCTGTTTTATGAAGGCCTAGTGGGTGGTTTTATGCACAACTAAGAAATAACCAAGCAAATTACTAACTTTTGAGTCTAGTAATAAAATCAGTCCACAGCAATATAGGCCTAATGTAAGACATGAATAATCTTACTTCTAAAAACAGAATATATCTTTTGAGTATTGCAAAAGAAACTATACTTCAGGAACAGTCACTGTAATAAACACCCTTATATAACTGAGGAATCAATAAACCCTCTACAAGGGGGTGCTGAAAAGTTCTAAGCCTGACCAACTTTCTAAAAATTGATTGTTATTTTGCCTCTGTAGCTGAAAAGAGGGTTATTTCATCTTGTGAAGTACCAATTTGCAGAATCATAACACTATGTTTTGATATTGTTTCAGATCATTGATTGAACCGTATCAACGAAAAGTGTGGAATTTTCAAATAAGGAACTCTCTGAGCTGTCATGACGTTCCTATTTCTACAGAAGAAAACTCCAAAGGAAATCCATGAATGTATGATGCAATCATTGAATGACAAGTGCTCTTCTTACTCAGCTGTGAAGAAGTGGCGTGCAAACGTTTAGCGTGGAGATTACGAGACTGAAGATGCAGTAAGGTCTGGAAGGCCTCAAATAGTGTCAACTCCTGAAATTATTGACTATGTCTATGACCTGATTTTGGCAGATTGGCAAATATAAGCTAAAGCAATTGCTGAGACACTACAGATATCCAGGGAATGTGTTGGTTTTATAATCCATGAACAGCTGGGTATGCAGAAGCTGTCAGCCAAGTGGATGCCCAAACGTTTGAATGCCAATGAGAAAAGATGTCGAGTGGACACTTCCAAGTTGATTTTGTGGCATTTACATCAAGCTGGTGCCATCTTTGTGGAACAACTAGTTACTGTTGATGAAACATGGCTACACCATTATGATCTTGTGAGAAAGCAACAGTCCACACAATGGCGTCACTCAGGTTCACCAAGGCCAAAGAAGTTCAAGATCCAAAAGTCAGCAGGAAAGATCATGGACACAGTGTTTTGCGATCAGGAAGTTGTTGTAAAGACTATCTTCCAATGGGCCAAACAGTTAATGCAGAATACTACTCTAACTTGCTGATTAAAGGAGACATTGAAATAAAAAAGGCGAGTATAGCTGCAGAAAGGAGTTCTCTTTTTTGTAAGACAATGCACCTTTTCACAAGGCTGGCAAAACGATGGATGTTTTGACAAAATTGGGGTTTGAGTGTATAGACCATCATTCTACTCACCAGATCTTGCTGCACCTATTTCCTGTTCCCAAACCTTAAAAAGAGTTTGAAAGGGGGTCAGTTTTCACGTGATTCGGAGGCGATTGCAGCAACAGAGCAGTTTTTCATTGACCAGACTTGAGACTTTTTTTGGCAGGGTTACAGAAACTGCAGACATGATGTGCCAAGTGTGTTGAATTTTGGGGAGAATATGTTGAATAACTTGTAAGTTTCATGGATCCACATTATTCCCTTCTAGGTCAGGCTTAGAACTTTTCAGCACCCCTCGTAGTTCTTATACAAAACAATAAAAAATGGTAAATATCAAACACATGACAGTGATGTAATACTACTACTACTAATAATAATAATAATAAATAGCAGTGGAACAACTGTCAGTAGCATTACACACTGGGTACAAGTTAAACTCCAGTATCCATGGATACTGAGGCCAGCTAACTTCCTGAGAGGTAGCCTTGTACTCACCAGCTGTAAAGAGCATAGGAAGATCAGTGTGCATTCACCTGCAATGGTCCTTACCTTATACAGATAACTGATTGTGATGTGTCACTACACTTCTAATCCTCCACCTGATGTTGTAATCCCCTATGCAACTGTCTCACTAGGGAGGTTCCTTGTTTCTCTGCTTTAGCTGTGCATCTGTATATAAACTCATTCCTCCATGCTATTCCAGCAGAGTTTTCAATTTGTCCTTGTGAGACCTGAAGAAGTCCCATCTCATCTGATGCAAACAGCCGCAAGGGTTAGGTAGCCAACCATGGCTGTTTAAAGTGCGAGGGGGTCTTTGTGAAAATTCATTCTGGTTATTCAGGTAAGACTAGGACTGATGCTACTTAGAAAAGCAAGGATGGTCTAAGCAATGGTGACAGGAAATGCCATTCTCAGCTTCAGATATGGGATATTTGATGGAACTTCTAACATCATCAAATACATTTATTAGTGTTTTAATACATTCTCTGAGATTATTTTATATAATTCTGAAATGAAACCATCTAAGCCAGAAGCCTTATTATTTTTCAAACTTTTTATTTGCTCTTTTAGTTCCCTAATAGTAATGGGTTTATTTATAGTTACATAGGTTGGTACTAGGCTATCGGCCCAAGGGCCTATACAAGCCTAGCCATAACAATTCCCTGGATATTTCTTCCCACAATATTTACTTCCCTGGACCCCTGTCTAGCAGGGTGACTGACGTGATCCCTGGGGTTAATTTCTTATCTCCCATCCAATCGTCAAGGTTCCTTTTGAAGAGGGCCAAGGAGGTGCTATGCTTGACATGTATGGGCAGTCTATTCCAGGGTATGGGGAGTCTCTGGGTCAGGAACCTATCCCTCCAACATGTCTTGTTCATTGTGATGACAAGGTTTAGATCCCTGGAGCATGTGGCTCTGAGGGATTGGGATTTCTTTACGTGGAGCATGTCCAACAGCTCAGGGTTTGACATAACCTTGTATGTTAAGCAGAGATCACCTCTGAGTAGATGATATGCCACAGAGTATAGCTGGAGTTTAGACGGTCAGCATAGGGCATCTGCTTTAGGCCTGTGATTTTTTTAGTGAGGTATTTCTGCAGCCTTTCCAGCTGTTGCAGATGTCTTGTGAGGTACATACCAAATGGGGAGTTGTACTCTATAATGTGTCTAATGAGGGATGAGTACAGTGGGACAATGACCTCCTTTTTTTGGATGAAAAGCCCTTAGCGATGAGGTGTGCCACATAGAAGGATTTCCTGACTGTTGTGGCAATGTGGTTATCGAAGGTGAGACCACTGTCCACCTGTGTCCCTGTCTCTCATCACACTTTTGGTGTTTAGTGTACTGCCACCTATGTGGTAATTCATGAGTATATGGTTTCTCCCAAAGGGGATAACTATACATTTCTTGGCATTAAGCTTGAGCCCATGGCTCTGGCACCAAGCATCTGTTTCTGTAAGGTCCTTTTGTAGAATATCCACATCATTTGGGGATTCAATAATGGCTGCCAGTTTGCAGTCATCTGCAAACTTTGTTAGTCAGAGTCCCTTAGTGTTGGCCTGTACTTCAGAGAAGTAAATGCCAAACAAGACCGGTCCCAGGAATGAACCCTGAGGTACTCCACTTGTCACTTGTCTGGAGCTGGATTTGGAGTTGGCTACTTTTACAGTCTGGGTTCTGTCAGTAAGCCAGTTGGCAACCCATCGAGTGATATAGGGATTTATGCCCAGCTTAGTAAGTTTATCTATGATTCCAGAGTGGGGGATGGTGTTGAAGGCCTTGGCGAGGTCCAGATAGGCTGTGTGGACCGCCTTACCCGCATCCACAACTCTTGTCATTTTGCTCTTTTGTTACTTTATGCTTTATATTTTCTTTTACAGAGTTGTTAGTACTATCACTATTATCTAGTGTTAAATCTCTATTATTCAATTCTTCATAATGCTTTCTAAAAGCTTCCAAAATGTCTTCTAAATTAGTTGCTCTTTTAAGTTTATTACTTACTTGATAAGTGATTTCTTTAATATGATTTATATTAGTTAATGTTTTTGATCTTATTTTTGTTCTGTGTAAATTGTAGGGTTTACTGTATAGGTTTGTAATTTTAGTTTCTCTAGGGTTATTGCAACTTTGTGGTTTAATATTTCTAAGTATTTTTGGTTCAATGTTTTTAATTCTGCAGTCTTGTCTCTATCAGGGGGTCTTAAATTTAATTTTAAGTTATCAATTTTTGTTTGAAGCATACTTAGCTCATTGTCCCATTTTTTTTATTTTCATTACATACCAACTCTTTATTTTACCATAAATGTAGGCTTTTACTGTGTCCCATAGGATAACAGAGACTTCATCATTATCACTGATGCCCATAAAAATTGCAGTTCATTAAGAAACCACCTCTTAAAACCTGTAATTTTGATTATATGTGCAGGTATTCTTTGCCAAAAAGTGCAAATTCAGGCTACAAGAAGTTACTTATGTTGGTCATTTGTTTACCAGTTCAGGCTTATGACCAGATCCTTCCAAGCAAATAGCAATTCTTGAGATGCCAGCATCAGACAATGTCCAAGCCCTACAATGATTTCTTGGCATAGTTAACTATCTAGGCAAGTTCATTCCAGATTTGAGCCATCTTTCAACACTGTTAAGAGACCTGACACACAAAGATGTAACTGTTTCCTGGTCAGAACAATACCAGAGAGCATTTGATGCCCTGAAACAGGGACCTACTTTGATACTATGATGTTCACAAACCAGTAACTCTTTCTTGTGAGGCTTCTAAGTTTGGTCTTGGTGCAGTCATTCTTCAAGAGAGTAGACCAGTAGCCTATGCAGTGAGAACATTAACCCAAACCAAGATGCAGTATGCTCAGATAGAGAAAGAACTCTTGGCAATTGTGTTTGCATGTTCGAAGTTCCATGATTATATTTATTGCTTACCTATTCAAATTGAGACAGGCCACTGACCTCTAGTCATTATTTTGAGAAAGCCTATGCACACAGCTCCTGCGAAACCTCAACGCATGATGTTGAAATTGCAAAAGTATCATTTTGATCTTGTTTACACAAAGGCAAACTTCTTTATCTTGCTGATACTTTATCCAGATTGCCCAGAAAAAACACCGAACAGCATGAAAATGAGAAATTTGATTTTGAAGACTTGGAAGTGAGAATTTTTTTTCCTTACATCTTGATGACCTTGATGAGCTTAGAATGCACAGCTTCAGATCCAGTTCTCCAGAAGCTCAACCACTTTATCAGTCGAGGATGGCCGTCAGAGCAATCTTGTTTACCTCAAGAAGTGCAACGATATTTTCCCTACAAAGACGATGTTTTGTCTGAGAATGGTATCATCATGAAATGTCCAAAAGTGATTGTTCCAAAATCCTTGCAACAAGGGTATATTAACATTTTGCATCGTGGCCACCCAGGTACTGATTCTACCAAAAGAAGGGCAGGAGGACTAGCATTTTAGCCTTCTATGTCAAAAGATATTGAGAGAGTACTTTCATCTTGTTCTGTTTATAAAATTACTAAACCGCATCAACAGAAAGTACCACTTCAGCTAAACCAGATTCCTGAACTACCTTGGTCGACAGTAGCCACAGACATTTTCGAATGGAATGGACAGCATTACTTTGTGTTAGCAGACTCTTAGTCAGATTGGATCGAGATTGACCTACTTCCTTATCTTATGTCCAGTACTGTCATTACTAAATTGAAGTGTCATTTTTCTGTCCATGGTAGTCCGCACAAAGTTATTTCTGACAATGGTGCATAGTTTACAAGCAGCAGTTCAAGAGATTTGCTGAACAGTGGGACTTTATTCATGTTATGAGTAGTCCTGAGTACCCATAGTCAAATGGTTTGGCAGAACATGCAGTTCAAAGTGCAAAACAGCTGCTAGAGATATCAAAACAAGACAATACTGACGTTTTCCTGAATCTCAGAAACATTCCTCGCGATAATCATCTTGGTTTGCCCAGAGACTTATGTCGAGACTAACCAGAATCCAATCAGTAGCAATTTGTTAGTTCCATGTGCTAAGAACAACAAAGCAGTGAAAGCTCAACTCTTGAAAAAGCATTTGTTCCAGAAGTCCTATTATGATAAGATTAGCAAATAGCTCAAGTCCATTACTGGAAGGGGAGTTAGTGAGTATGTAGACAGCAAAAGGTTTTGATTGGACTGGAATAATGAAAAGTTTATGTCCAGAGCTGAGATTGTACATCATGGAATTGTAAGGAATAGAATTTAGACAGAATCGGAAACATTTAGTACCAGTGTCCGAGCCAGTATTGCAGCATCTTTCCTGTGATAAAGACTCTAGTTCTCAGAGTGACTTATCCAATGTTCCAGTTATAGAGGACATTCCAGCAAATATCCCTGTTCCTGAGAATACCCCCAAGAGTCTTAAAGCAGATTGTTCACCAATGACTGTCCCTGTTGCTAAACCCAATCCTATCTGTTACATTACAAGATCAGGTAGCATTTGCAGACCTTGTTCCAGACAGACAGCAAATTGGACATGAATGTTGTTTATTCATTATTGTCTGTATAATTTGCATGCCTAGTCAAATGTCATTATCATTGCAAGACAGCTCAGTAAAAAGGGAGGATGTAGATCAGAGTGTGTGTATGTACCTTTAAGAAGTTTTCCAGTGAGCTAGCATGTGTATTTAAATACTGAGCACGTGCAAGCAAGGCTGCCATTTTGTAGTGAGCTGCAGAGGTGTAAGCGTGTATATATGTGCAGGAGTCAGTTAGTTAGTTTGTTTATATTTTATGTTGCTGTTCTGAGTCCTGATGTGTTTCTGTGTAATACAGTATATAAACGAACACCCAAGCCTCTTTGTCTTAACTAGCTACACAAGATGAGCAACCCTAGTAACCTGAATTAGTTAGGATTGTCACAGTTGTTTTAGTACTATGACCAAGTCTGAATCCATGTTAGTCATTACAAAAGAAGCTGTAGCTTTTAAATGTGTTCCTAGGGTCATCAGACAATAACAGTTTGAAAACGTTTATGGAGACACAATAAACTATCAAATCTCAATGTGGCACAATTAGTTTTCTAACAAAATCTTTCTCTGAACTGTGCAAACTCTGAAATAATTCCCTTAAGGAAATAAATCTACCCAAATGTACTGTAACCTTGTAGTATATTATATTTAGTTGTGGAGTAAGTGATTGTGGGTGTGTATCCCCTATTTCACTATTAGTTTCAGCATCCACAGAGTCCAGAGAAACTTGTGCAAAAGGTCTTGCCAGGCTTCAACAGAGAGGAATAATAATGTTGGTGGCGGCCTGTATCCAGAGCTCAGGGGAGATGCTGCTAGAGAAGGAAAGCATGGAAATATTGTTGTTTTCTGCACTGAAGCTATTTGTAAGTGTGGCAAATGAGCCTTAGAACCTACACAATCCTATATGGCCTGTTTGGCTTGGATGTATCAATGGTTCCTGCGACTTATGTTTCATTGTTTCTTCAATAAATATTGTCCCAGTGTGGCCCACTGGTCTGCTTCTTGTCTTGATTGATCTTGTCTGTGGACCTACTACTTTTAGATGCACAATGACCTGTTTTAGAGACTTCAAAATAATGTAATAGTATCTTCTTCATTTAGCTAAGAATTCTGCTCTGCTTCCTTTATGTCTCATTCATGTCAAATTCTCTAAAGTTTCAACCATGTTAAGACAAAATAAAAAAAAAAAAAAACTGTTGGAGCTCTGGTATTGTGCCATTTAGCTAAGAAGCTAATACGTCCAGCTACACTACCCGGAGCCTTCTTGAAAGTGAGTTTAAAGTGGTAAATCTGCCCAATCCATGTGAAGGGCTGATTGAAGGATAGCCTGAGGCAACTTTTTGTTTCTGGCAAGAAGACATTGTCAGAAGTGAAAGGGAGCTGTAAGCAGAGCCATTCAGCACCTGTCCATTGTACTGGACAGCATGGTAGTCCTGTACCCTTTCAGCAGGAACAGCAACTAGGTGGTGCTTTGAAAAGTATGCTGCAACCTAATAAGTTAGTTGCGATATATAACGAAATCTGGAAAACTAATGACATTGTAAAAGACTACATTAAATAAATTAACTTACATCTGAAAGATATTGAATTAGTCCTTCTGGGCTGTTTAGATATGGTGCAAGGACTGAAGGCTGAGATAGCCACCACTAAAACTAGTTGCATAGAAATTGTGGCTAAGCAAGAGGATCGTGCCTGAAGAGAAATGTAAGACTTAACCGAGTCCTAGAGAAGAATATAAGAATAAACTGGCTTGGTTGCATTGTAAATGTTTTATTATATTACTTGTTTTATTACCATTATATAAGACAATTATGAAAGTTATTTCTGTCTTTGATACACTACAGATAAATAGACTTTTCCCATTCCTTATTAATTAAACCAGTTAGCTGTTAAAGGAAAAGCTGATTATAACAAAAGTACTGTATTCATACTTATGAGGTTAAAGCAGAAACATGGATTGAGAAGTTTTGAAGATGATAGCTGGTGATCTGAATGATTATATCATCAAATCAGGAAGGTTACATTCTATTTTAGGGTTTGTAAAGTCATTTACTGTATTGTTATTAAATATTTCTTATTTTTGTCTATAAAGAATATTAAAACTTAAATATTGTCAAACTTTTGTAAATTTATATTTAAATCTGCTAGACTTAATTCACTTTAGAGATTACAATATATAAGTGTATCTCATTGAATATAAATGGATTAAATAATCTAATGAAGAGAGGTGGTTTGTTTAAGTATGTTAAAATGAATAAAGCTGATATAGTTCTTCTACAGGAAACACATTTAGTAAAGAAAGATATTGACAAGCTAACAAGTAAACAATATTTAATATTGATAGACTTGCTGTATAATATCAAAAGGAGAGGCACTATAATACTTTGGGGAAAAAATCATTCATTAACTACACCTAAAGTGACTGATTTTTACACTGACAAAAAGGGCATGATGGGATTGGTTGTTCTTGAAATAGATGAGAAATTGTTTACTTTTGTTAATATGTATTGGATTCCTAGAATTGGTTCCAAAATAGCAAAAAAAACCTTAGATATTATAGCTGTACATGCAAAAGGAGAAATTCTAATGGTGGGTGACTTCAACTGTATACTTTCAGAAAAACACACTAGCAAAGACAAGAAACCCAAAATAACAGCTACTGCTAAGCAACTTAATAATTTTACCAGTATGATGGATCTTAGAGATATTCAAAAATTAAAAGTGGCAAATAAATTAAATTATACTCACTATTCTTATAGATTTGGCACCCAAACAAATATTGACAAAGTTTTCACGTCTAGTGGGCTATATTCAAAAGTAAAAGAGGTATCAATGGCATCCTGCCATTTGTCTGACCATAATGCCGTTATTTTTAAACTTAATTTAAAGCCAAATTTTCTTTTAAATCATCTTATAAAAATCTATAAAGCTGCTTGTTTTAGTTCTCTTTTAATTCATCTTATAAAAACCTAGAAAGCTTTCTAAATCATTTTGTGTTAATTTTCCAAAATGGCACTCCAAGCTAAAGCAGCTTTTTGTTTTGAACAGGGCAAGTGTCTTCATAACATGTGCTTTTAACAAGGTATCACTAGATGTCATTGTTGAACAATGCAAGGAATTTGTTACTCTTCTAATCTCAGAACTGAATATTGCTCTAAATCAATTCTGTTTCTTTTTAGATTAATTTACTTTGGAAACTTCTGCTCTTAGCATAGTCCTATCATAGGCAGATACAACCACTCAGTTTATTTACAGCAATGTATGTCTGCCTAGCATACTTGATAGCTTATTAATATTGGAAAAGGTAGAGATACTCTGGAGTGCAGCTGCAGCAAGTCCCCTAGATAAGTGACTATTTCTTCATTATTTGGTTTATAAGACATTGGCAGAAACAGAAATATTAAACAGGAAAAGTTGAGAATGGAGAAGGGCATTTAAAGGTGACTCTTATTCTATACTAAAACACATGGATAGTCACAAAGTAAAGATACCAGAGCTGTAAGCATTTTTAAGAAGGAAAAAAAATGGTCCAGCTATTGATTGGGATATGCCTTTGATTGTCACAACCTGATTTATAATTCAGAAGCTATTGACCATGATCTAGTGTTTGGATTAATGTAGACATAAATATCTAATATATGGCTGTATGTGACAGACAGTCTTACAAAGAGGATATTTGATGCTATTTATGTTTATGACATGTAATGTATGTACTGGCAATGCATAAGCTGATATACATGTATATAGTCTGTCTAACAACCTCAGTAAAGACATGATGCACTTGTCACAACACTGACTCCGTGTAATTACTAGTGTTATGAAATATACAAATAGATTTTATATGCAATATACAGTGAGGCAGGTGCGTGACAAATAACAAGGCCGTCTCGTGTGTGCAGAAATCATCTCATTGCAGAAAGCAGCAGAAATTAGCTGAGAAGGTTGAAACAATGCTTTGGGGGAGCATGTGAAAAGAAAATCTTTGCTCATTTTACCACTGTTATCTTACACTCTAATTTTACCTTAGCACTGGTGATATGAATTTGTCTTGCCTGGAATTACCAACATTAGCATACAATCAGTCATACAAAATTATTTCTTGCTTCTCTGGACATGGTGCCCTCAGAAAAATATTCCACACTAACACCCTAAAAAGGCAAACTGGCTGAAACGTGAGACCTTTCCACAACTCACAGGGCCAGTATGGTGCCATTATCACAGAAGTTCGCTCATTTATATATCTGGTTCTTTGGTTAACCTATTCCCTTTCCGTTGCTGTCCTCATTATTAATCACACTTGTTCCTCTATACTCAGCCAGATGAAATTAGTTAACAAAGTCTCAGGATTTATCACTCCTCTGAAAGCAATATAAGGAGTTAGGATGAAAACTATTCTTACCACATTTAGAATACACCCAAACCCTAGTCATTTTGTATTTATTATCTGCCTCAAATAACTTAAGTTCTCAAATTATTATCAATAAAAATTATAGTAATTCTCCTCTCAGTCAGATGGTTTGTCATTGTATCTTCTTCCTTTAGGCCAAATGATTGTATATTCGTAAAGGAGCCTATTCACTCTTTTCCACACTGATTCATCAAATTCTCTTCAGAGGATATTATCCCATTAATCCACACTAAATTATGTACCATATTCACTCCGTGTTCAATTCACTAACATGATGGGGGTGCAGTACCCCTTCATTGCTGCCACCCCCTGCACCCGAGTATGTATTGGTGTACTAGGTTCTTCTGCTGAAAAGACCTTAACCAACTTCCTGACAATACCTGTAATATTAATAACCATAAACTATTCAAGATTCCAAGATGGCTGCACATTGAGTAACAGCTCAGTTTTGGCTTTCAGTCTGAAAACAGAAACTTAGCAAAGAAGGCCAGCGGACCTAGATTTCTGGGTAAAGTTCAGTAACTGGCTAGTAAGTGCACTGCCCGAATGCTAGGAAGAAAGAAAATCAGCTACAAAAGGTAAGAAAGAAGCAAAGACTGAGAGGAGTAGGAGTACTGCAGCGGATGAGTAAGAAGCACTACAAGTTCCAGACATGACTTCCAGTAACCCAGAGGAGAGTATAAAGCAGCTGCAAACAGGCCTGGTTAAAGTAAATGAAACACTGAAGGAGTATATGAACACAAACAATAAAAAGCCGGAAAACATGGAAGAAGCTTTAAACAGATATTTTGATAGGGTGGCAGAACTGCAAAACTCGGAGGATGAACCCCTGATCAAGGTAATTAAATCCAAAGCCATTTTGATCATTTGCTTTTTAGGCATAGGGGCCTGAGCAAGTGGCCCATGTGTTGGTTTTTTAGACATAGAAGTTGGTTTTGGCCTTGTTTTTGAGGATGGTGTCGGTTTAATATACAAATCTTTAGGCCTGAAAACACCCTCAGAAGCCAATGCCTGCTCAGCGGCTTCGGACCCATCTAAGGGAGAGACATCTGCGGGTTCAATACTTGAAGTGTCTCCCGGCATACTGGACTCAGAATGGGTCTCAGTAGAGGCCTGTGACTCACAAGTAGCGGGTATCAGGGGTTGCGAAGGCGCCTCACTGAGTACCGGTGAACCGCGATTGGCTTAGGAAAAGCTTTGTCGTCGGTTTTGGACCTCGACAGTCTGTCTCTGTCTTTTTCTTAGCGGTTTTTGTGAATTTTGGTAGTCGGATTGCTAACCAACAACAGTTCTGGATAGTTAAATATTGAGCCAAAATATTTAGATGCAAAAATATACCGATGCTTAATAGTGAGTTGGTTAAATTTAGCAGAAAATCGACAGCAAGGCACGTTGTGGTCAGGGCCTAGGCAAGGAACACAGTACCAGTGAAAATCCTTATGAGGTATTTGCTTCCCACAAGTAATACAATTATTAACTTTTACTGACATCGGTAAGGAGCAAGAAAAAGTTTCCGCAACAGGGTACTTAGCTTTAGATTGAAGACTTCGGTTCTGAAACTCGAAAACGAAAATTTCAGGGGTCGGCTGACCGGCAACTGCGAACTGCTTCTGCTTTGGGCACCGCACGCCAAGAAAGACTGATTAAAATGGCGTCGGCTGCATGTTTTATACCACTGATGACCTGACGTCATGGAAGAAGGGACAGCAACCGACGCAGGACCCGAGACTTTGTTATTCAGGCTGACTGAGGGCAACCTGCCAACAGATTACCCAAATGTAATGACTACAACAGTGAAACACAAAGAACATCTGCGCAAATGCGGCTTTTATAGCAGGGAAGTGAAAGAGATAGAAATTAGCCCAAAATGTCCAATAAACTACTAACGTCTGGGCTGAAACCACTCCTCCAGGGACAGATTAGGTTCATAGGTTCATAGGTTAGTACTAGGCTAACTGCCCTTGCAAGCCATTTTAAGCCTAGCCAATTATCCCGTGTGAGATTCAAACCCTGCACCTTGTGTTTGTAAGGCAAACACCTTAACCATTAGGCCACCCTCCCAACCCATAAATTCCTACTGCCAGTCTCGAACCCAGGACCTTGGTAACATTAGTCTGTATGACCTACCACTAAGCCATGACTGCTTAAAGCTCCACTTTCTCACAGGTGAACAAAGAAACTTCCTTCTATCTAAATAAGGTATGGGCAACACAGAAACTTGTAACACAGCCCTGGATTCAGCAATAACCTGAAAACTGGACTATACTAGTTCAGAAACACAGGAAACAAGTATATTTTTTGCTTTGTGGTCACTATGTAGGTAGCTTACATTATATACAGAACAGCATTAACATAACTATAAGCATCTCAGTGACACAGGTCAGTATGCAGGTACATTACATTACATACAGAACAGCATTAACATAACTGTAAGCATCTCAGTGACACGGGTCACTATGTAGGTAGGTTACATTATACACAGAACAGCATTAACATAACTGTAAGCATCTCAGTGACACAGGTCACTATGAAGGTATGTTACATTATATAAAAAACAGCACCAACATAACTGTAAGCATCTCAGTGACATAGGTCACTATGAAGATAGGTTACATTATATACTGAAAAGTAGTGACATAACTGTAAGCATCTCAATGACACAGGTCACTATGAAGGTAGGTTATATTATATACAGAACAGTATCAACATAATTGTAAGCAACACAATGACACAGGTCACTATGAAGGTACATTACATTATTTACAGAACAGTACTGACATAACTGCAAGCATCTCAATGACACAGGTCACTATGAAGGTAGGTTACATTATAGACAGAACAGTATTAACATAACTGTAAGCATCACAATGACACAGGTCACTATGAAGGTAGGTTACATTATATACAGAACAGTATTAACATAACTGTAAGCATCTCAGTGACAGAGGTCCCTGTGTAGGTAGGTTACATTATATACAGAACAGCAATAACATAACTGTAAGCATCTCAGTGACACAGGCACAATGAAGGTAGGTTACATTAAGAACAGCACTGACATAATTGCAAGCATCTCAGTGATACAGTTCACAAAGAAGGTAAGTTATGTTATATAAAGAACAGTACTGACATAACTGTAAGCATCTCAGTGACACAGGTCACTATGTAGGTAGTTTACACTATATACAGAACAGTATTAACATAACTCTAAGCATCTCAGTGACACAGATGGCTAAGAAGGTGGGTAACATTATATACAGAACAGTACTGACAAGACTGTAAGCATCTCAATGACACAAGTCACAATGTAGGTAGGTCACATTATATACAGAACAGCATTAAGATAACTGGAAGCATCTCAATGACAGGTCACTATGTAGGGAGGTTGTATTATATACAGAACAGCATTAACTTAACTGTATGCATCTCAGTGACACAGGTTACTATGAAGGTGCATTACATTATATAGAGAACAGCAGTGCCATAACTGTAAGCATCTCAATGACACAGGTCACTATGAAGGTAGGTTACATTATATACAGAACAGCATTACTATAACTAAGAATCTCAGTGACACAGGTCACTATGAATGTAGGTTACATTATACAGAGAACAGTACTAACATAACTGTAAGCATCTCAGTAAGACAGGTCATTATGTAGGTAGGATAGATAATATACAGAGCAGTATTAACATAACTGTAAGCATCACAGTGACAGAGGTCACTACGTAGGTAGAATACATTATATACAGAATAGGATTAATATAACTGTAAGCATCTGAGTGACACAGATCAATGGGAAGGTAGGTTACATTATATACAGAAGAGCACTAACATAACTGTATGTATCACAGTGACACAGGTCACTATGAAGATGCATTACATTACATACTGAAAAGCACTGAGAGAACTGTAAGTATCTCAGTGACACAGGTCACTATGTAGGTAGGTTACATTATATACAGAACAGCACTGACATAACTGTAGGCATCTCAGTGACACAGGTCACTATGAAGATAGGTTACATTTTACACAGAACAGCATTGACATAACTGTATGCATCTCAGTGACACAGATCACTCTGTAGGTAGGTCACATTATATACAGAACAGGATTAACACAACTGTAAGCAACTCAATGACACAGGTCAAAATACATGTAGGTTACATTATATAGAGAAGAGCATTAACATAACGGTAAGCATCTCAGTGACACCGGTCACCATGTAGGTAAGTTACATTATATACACAACAGTACTGACATGACTGTAAGCATCTCAATGACACAGGCCACTACGTAGGTAGGTTTCATTACATACAGAACAGTAATAAGATAAATGTAAACATCTCAGTGACACAGTTCACTATGTAGGTAGGTTACATTATATACAGAACAGCACTGACATAACTTTAAGCATCTCAGTGGCACAGGTCACAATGAAGGTACGTTACATTATATACAGAAAAGCACTGACATAACTGTAAGCATCTGAGTGATCCAGGTCACTATGTAGGTAGGTTACATTATATACAGAACAGTATTAACATAAATGCAAGCATCTCAGTGACACAGGTCACTATGTAGGTAGGTTACATTATATATAGAACACCACTAACATAAATGTAAACATCTCAATGACAGAGGTCACTATGTAGGTAGGTTACATTATATACACAACAGTATTAACATAACTGTAAGCATCTCAGTGACACAGGTCACTATGTAGGTAGGTTACATTATCTACAGAACAGTATTAACATAACTGTAAGCATTACAATGACACAGATCACTATTTAGATAGGTTATAGTATATGCAGGACAGTATTAACATAACTGTAAGCATTTCAGTGAAACATGTCACAATGAAGGAAGGTTACATTATATATAGAAGAGTATTAACATAACTGTAAGCATCTCAGTGACACAGATCACTGAGAAGTTAGGTAACATTATATAAAGAACAGTACTGACATGACTGTAAGCATCTTAATGACACAGGCCACTATGTAAGTAGGTTACATTATATTGAGGACAGTAATGACATACCTGTAAGCTTCTCAATGACACAGGTCACTATGCATGTAGGTTACATTATATACAGAACAGCATTAAGATAACTGGAAGCATTTCAGTGAAACATGTCACCATGAAGGAAGGTTACATTATATATAGAAGAGTATTAACATAACTGTAAGCATCTCAGTGACCAAGGTCACTATGAAGATACATTACATTACATACAGAACATCACTGACATAACTGTAAGCATCTCATTGATACAGGTAACTATGTAGGTAGGTCACATTATATATAGAACAGGATTAACAACTGTAAGCATCTCAATGACACAGGTCAATATGAAGGTAGGTTACATTCTATACAGAAGAGCATTAACATAACTGTAAGCATCTCAGTGACACAGGTCACTATGTAGGTAGGTTACATTACATACAGAACAGTTCTGACATGACTGTAAGCATCTCAAAGACAGAGGCCACTATGTAGGCAGGTTACATTATATACAGGACAGTACTGACATAACTGTAAGCATCTCAATGACACAGGTCAGTATGTAGGTAGGTTACATTATATACAGAACAGCAATAAGATAACTGTAAGCATCTCAAAGACACAGGTCACAATGAAGGTACGTCACATTTCATGCAGAAAAGCCCTGACAAAAGTCTAAGCATCTCAGTGACACAGGTCACAATGATGGAAGGTTACATTATATACAGGACAGTATTAACATAACTGTAAGCATCTCAGTGACACAGGTCACTATATAGGTAGTTTACACTATATACAGAACAGTATTAACATAACTCTAAGCATCTCAGTGACAAAGGTCGCTGGGAAGGTAGGTAACATTATATACAGAACGGTACTGACATGACTGTAAGCATCTCAATAATACAGGCCACTCTGCAGGTATGTTACATTATATACAGAACATTACTGACATAACTGTAAGCATCGCAATGACACAAGTCACTATGTAGGTAGGTTACAGTATATACAGAATAGCATTAAGATAACTGAAAGGATTTCAGTGACACAGGTCACTATGTAGGTAGGTTATATTATACACAGAACAGCATTAACTTAACTGTATGCATCTCAGTGACATGTCACTATGAAGGTGCATTACATTATGTACAGAACAGCAGTGACATAACTGTAAGCATCTCAGGGACACAGGTCACTATGAAGGTAGGTTACATTATATACAGAACAGCACTGACATAACTATAAGCATCTCAGTGACACAGGTCACCATGAAGGTAGGTTACATTATATACAGAACAGTATTGACATAACTGTAAGCATTTCAGACACAGGTCACTATGTAGGTAGGTTACATTATATAGAGAATAGCAGTGACATAACTGTAAGCATCTCAGTGACACAGGTCACTATGAAGGTAGGTGACTATATGTACAGGACAGTATTTTCATAACTGTAAGCATATCAGTGACACAGGTCACTATGTAGTTAACTTACATTATATAAAGAGCAGTATTAACATAACTGTAAGCATCTCAGTGGCACATGTCACTATGTACATAGGTTACATTATATACAGAACAGTATTAACATAACTTTAAGCATCTCAGTGCCACAGGTCACTGGAAAGGTAGGCACCATTATATACAGAACAATATTAACATAACTAAACATCTCAATGACAGAGGTCACTATGTAGTTACATTATATTATATACAGAACATTACTGACATAACTGCCAGCATCTCAATGACACAGGTCGCTATGAAGGTAGGTTACATTATATACAGACCAATACTGACATAACTGCAAGCATCTCAGTGACACAGGTCACTATCAAGGTAGCTAACATTATATACAGAACAGTATTAATATAACTGTAAGCATTTCAATGACACAGGTCACTATTTAGGTAGGTTACATTATATACAGGACAGTATTAACATAACTGTAAGCATCTCAGTGACACAGGTCGCAGGGAAGGTAGGTAACACTATATACAGAACAGTACTGACATGGCTGTAAGCTTCTCAATGACACAGGTCACTATGAAGGTAGGTTGCATTATATACAGAACAGTATTGACATAACTGTATGCATCTCGGGGATACAGGTCACTATAAAGGTAGGTTACATTATATAAAGAACAGTACTGACATGATTTTAAGCATCTCAATGACACAGGCCACTATGTAGGTAGATTACAGTATATACAGAAAGTACAGTTGTGTACACTTACCATAAATGTAGATGTTCGAGTGTATTCACTGTTGCAGTCATTACATTTGGGTTATCTGCCTGCAGGAAGCCCTCAGCCGGCCTGATTATCAAAGTCTTGGGTCCTTCGTCAGATGCTGTCTCTTCTTCTATAACATCAGGTAGTCAGGGGTATAAAGCATGCAGCCCACACCATTACATCAGTTTTTCTTGCCCCAGATGTCAGGTTCCCCCATAATGGGAAGCAATTATATACAAGGTTACACCTCCAACAAAAAAGCAAATACACCAAAAAGCTTTAAGCATAGTAAACAAGAATACAGGTATAATCAATAGAAATCAGGGGCTGGAGGGAGGGTAACCAGGACTGCAACAGTGAATACACTCGAACATCTATATTTATGGTAAGTGTACACAACTGTACTACATTCGTCATGTTTCACTGTTGCAGTCATTACATTTGGGAAGATTCCCAAAGCTAAGGAAGGGAGGAGGCAGTTAGAGAGCATTACGACCAGCTATTAAGCCCTGCAAGACTGCAGTGGCAAAACCGGCTCTAGATTTAGAAAAAAATAGGCAAGTGGTAATGCTTGGTGAAGGTATGCATAGAGTTCCAGGTAGCAGCTTCTAGGATGTCTGTGGTAGGAACACCTCTGAGAAAGGCTGTTGAAGTAGATGCAGTCCTGGTGGAATGTGATCTTATCCCCTGTGGGGTAGGTTTTAAATGGTGCTTATAGCAGAAATTAATGCAATGGCCTATCCACTTAGAAATGGTTTGATTTGAAATGGCCTTCCCCTCTGCCCCTGCAGCAAAGGCAACTAGCAGCTGTTCAGTTTTCCTGATAGGCTTAGTCCTGTCCAAGTAAAATCTAAGTTGTCTGTGCACGTCCAAAGAGTGCAGTATTCATTCTCCTGTGTTCTGTGGATTAGAAAAGAAGGTTGGCAAATGAATGGACTGATTAAGGGCCACACTGGGTACCACCTTGGGCATAAAGGAAGGGTTGGTCCTGAGGGGCACCCTGTCTGCATGGAAGATGATGAAGGGCTCCACTGCCTTGAGGGCCTGTAATTCAGACACTCTTCTTGCTGAAGTGATGGCTAGAAGGAAGGCTGTTTTCCAAGAAAGGAATTTCAACTCTGCAGTTGCCACTGGCTCAAAAGGAGGTAGAGTGAGCTTTTCCAATACAAAGTTAAGGTCCCAGACTGGAGTAGAGGTTATCCTGGGTGGTCTTATATTTTTGGCCCCCTCTGAGGAATTGCTTCAGGAGGGGGTGAGAGAAGAGGGGTGGCTCAGTATTGTAATGTGCTGAAATGGCTGAGGCATGAATTTGAATAGATGGGAAGGAAAGGCCCTTGTGGAGCATCTCTGTTAAGTACTGAAGCATATGCAGTAAGCTGGGCACTGTTGTGCCCATCCCCTGAGTCTGGCTCCAGGAACAGTATCTTTTCCACTTTTCAGGATATGATTTTCTAGTACTAAGCTTCCTTGCTTTCAGAATGACATCCATCACTTGCTTACTGAGGGAGGGTATTGGACAGCTCAGGTAATTAGTCAGGCTGCAAGGTTCAGGGTTTGAAGCTGAAGGTGCAGAATCTGGTCCTCCTGCTGGGACAGCAGGGAAGGGGTCTGAGGCAGGTGCCATGGTTCCAGCAGTGACATACTGCGCATGAGGGGGTACCAGTGTTGGCGTGGCCAGTCTGGTGCAATGAGAATTGTCCTTGGCTTGTCCTGTTTGATCTTTAGCAGAACTTTCAAGAAGAGAGGCAGAGGGGGAAAGGCATAAACTGAGAGGCTTTTCCAGGTGAAGGACAGGGCATCCACTTTCCAAGCTTGTCTGTGGGGAGTCCTTGTGCAGAATTTGTCCAATTGGTAGTTCTGAGGGGAGGCAAACAGATCTATCTCTGGCCTGCCCCATTTGTTTCTCAAAGTGTTGAATATCTTTGGTTCCAGTTTCCACTCGTGTGGGTCCATGAGATTTCTGCTTAGGTCATCTGCCAGTGAATTTAGCTTGCCTGGCAGGTATTGAGCTTGTAGGTGCACTTGGTAGCTCAAGACTGTGTTCCACATAGCCATGGCTAGTCTGCAGAGAGGGTACAAGAGGGTTCTCCCTGTGCGTTTATGTACCACATAACAGTGGTGCTGTCTGTTTTTAACAATAATTGTCCTGGAAGGCTGTCAGAACATTCTGTACAGCTAACATTTCTTTCTGATTGATATGCAAGTGCATTTGACTTGGGTTCCATTTGCCCTTAATGCATTGCCTGGCCAAGTGAGTCCCCCATGCATAGTCTGATGCGTCTGTTGTTAGGGTTTGGGCGATAGGGGGTAGAGTGAATGGCAGTCCCCTATTTTGGTGGCAGGCCTCTGCCCACCAAAGGAACTCTATCTGTAGACAAGGTATGATAGGAATCATTGTTTCTAGAGCCTGAGAATGTTGACACCATAGGCTTTTTAGATACCAATGTAGTTTCCTCATATGCAGTCTTGCATATGGAATTAGTAGAATGCAAGAGACCATGAACCCCAGGGTTTGCAGTATGTTCCTTGCAGAAAATGGGTCTTTGTGGCCAGAAGTTTGAAGTAGGCTGTCAAATGAACTTGTTTCTCTGGCATGAGGTAGGCCATCTGGGAAGTTGTATTCAAGCTTGCTTCCAGGAATACAATTTGTTGGCAGGGTACAAGATGTGATTTATTTTCGTTTATGGTGTACCCCAGAGAAGTTAACAATTTATTTACAAATGCCAAATGATTTAATAGTATGTTCTGGCTTTCTGCTTGAATTAGACAATCGTCAAGGTATGGGTATATTTGAATATTCCTTTGCCTGCAAAATGCAATGACTGGAACTAGGCACTTTGTGAATACCCTGGGCGCAGTCGATAAGCCAAAGGGCAGTGTAGAGAACTGATAGTGCATGTAGCCTGCTCTGAAGTGTAGGTATCTTCTGCAAGAGTCCCTTATTGGGATGTGCAAGTAGGCTTCCTTTAAATCCAGTGTTGCCAACCAGGCATCTTTGCCTAGCATGGGAAGCAGCTGATGAAGAGTTAGCATCCTGAATTTTGGGATTACCAAAAAAGTGTTTAGGATAGACAGGTCCAGGATAGGATGCCAGGAATTGTCTTTTCTAGGTACCAGGAAAAGTCTTGAGTAGAAACCTTGCCCTCATTCTTTTTCTGGGACAAGTTGAATAACCTTGATGCTTAGAGGAGAGAGAACTTGCTGTTGAGCCTCTGCCCACTGATTTGGGGGTAGGTCTGGCTAACCATTTGGGGTTGGTAAGGAGTGGAAGTGGAATCTGTATCCTTGGGAAACTATATTTAGAACCCATTTGTCCTGGGTAATGAGTTCCCAATTTTTTGCATGCAAGGCAATCTTTCCCCCTAAAGGAACAGTCAGTTGAGCAGGGCTTGGAAGGTTTAAAGTTAAGTCATTGAGATGGTTTACCATGGGGGGAGTCTTACTACTCCCTGCTTTGGAAGTGGGAGCCCCCCATTGCTTAGGCCTGTAAGTATCTTGGGACTGAAGCCTGGGTGTTTGCTGGTTCAGGGTTTGGACTGAGAAGGCCTGGAAGAGGCAGAAAAGGACCAATTCTTAGAGGGTCAATGCCTACTAAATCTGGGAGGCTGTACTTGCAGGAAATATTTAACAGTTTGCATAGATTTAGCTTTTTCCTCCATCTTTTTAAGTACTTCTTCTGCTTTGATGCCAAACAGGCAGTCTTGGTTTAAGGGAGCATCCAGTCATTTAGTTTTAACAGGATCTGGAAAAGATTGCTCCTTAAGACAAGCATGCCTTCTAAGTACAGACCCAGTGACAGCAGCCCTGCAAGATGCCTCTAATGAATCAAAACCACATTGCAAAGTATGTTTTCCAACTTGTTCAGCAGAATGCATTAAATCCTGTAATTCTTTATTTTCAGCACAGTCAGGAATCAACATAATTTTCTGTTTAAGCAATCCAATAATATGCTGCTGATACTTTAACATATAAAACTGGCAGTTCAAGGCTCTAATGGCCAAAGTTGCAGAAGTGTATATCTTCTTACCCCATCTATCCAGTGCCCTGGAATCTCTATCAGAGGGAGTAGGATTTTTGGCAGTAGTAGCCTTAATGCCCTTGGGACCCTGTGAAATGGTCTCAGGATCCGCAGTAGGATTTTTAAAGAGGAATTGTGAGGGTCAGGTACCCTGTAATACCTATCAGGTTTTCTGGGAGCAGGAGGTAAAGAGTCAGGGGCCAGGCTAGATTCCAAGAAGGCATCATCTACAATGTCCAGTACAGGAGGGATAGCTAAAGTCCTGTGTTGAGGCAGGAGTAAGAATTCCCTAAGCCTCTTTTTGGAGTCAGAGTAATCCTGGCTTTCCTAGCGGAAATCTCCCTAAGAATATGCAAGGATTCACCAAAAGAGAAATCATCTGGAGGGGAAGCAGAGGGACTGGAGTCCTCTGCATCAGAATCCTCATAGGTAGATAAGGGCAAATACTGGTCATCAGAGAAAACAGAAATTTCAGAATCCTGATCAGAAGAATCAGAAGGAAAATCAGTCCTAGGTCTCTTAGAGGGGGGAAGGGTGGCTTCCCCTGCTTAGAATAATAAGGTCTTCAGCCATTCTTATTATTTGCTTTTTAGGCATAGGGGCCTGACCATGTGGTCTGGGCATTGGTTTTCTAGGCATGGATTGAGTTTTAGGCCTTGAAGAAGAAGATGGTGTCGGTTTAATATGCAAGTCAGTAGGCCTGAATACACCCTCAGAAGCCAGTGCCTGCACAGCGGCTCTGGACCCATTCAAGGTAGAGACATCTGCAGGTTCCACAGTTGAAGAAGCAGCTCGCGGCATACTGGATTCCGAAAGAGTCTCAGTAGAGGCCTGCGAATCTGAAGTACAGGTATCAGGGGCTGTGAAAGTGCCTCACTGAGTACCGGCGAACTGGCGACTAGCTTAGGAGAAGCGTCATTGGCAGCTTTGGACCTACGCAGTCTGTCTCTGTCTTTATCTTTGCATTTTTTTTGTAATGTCGGTAGTCGGGTGACTTACCGAAGCCATTTCTAGATAATTGAACAAAGTACCAAAATATTTAGATGTGTAAATAAACCGATGACGAATAGTATGAGGTTTGAATAAAGCACAAAACCGACAGCGAGGTACGTCGTGGTCAGGGCATAAGCAAGGAATGCAGTACGAATGAAAATCGTTATGAGGTATTTGCTTTCCACAAGAAATACAATTTTTAACTTTTACTGACATCGGTTTACAGCAAGAAAAAGGATCCCCAACAGGGTATTTAGCTTAGTTGAAGAGTTCGGATCTGAAACTCAAAAACGAAAATTTCAGGAGTCAGCCGACCAGTACTTGCGAACTGCTTCTGTTTCAGGCACCGCACGGCAAGAAAGACTGATGTAATAGCGTCGGGTGCATGCTTTATACCCCTGCCGACCTGACATCATGGAAGATGAGACAGCAACTGACGCAGGACCCAAGACTTTGATAATCAGGCCGAGTGATGGCTACTGCAAGCATATAACCCAAATGTGATGACTGCAAGAGTGAAACACGAAGAACATCAGCACTGACATAACTAGAAGCTTAGAAACTGAAGAACGGATCCAAGCAGTGTGAAAGGACAAAAAACAATTCCGGCAGTAACAGGACAGTCTTTTATTCAGTGAAGCGCTTTTCGTCTGCAAACATATGCAGACTTCTTCGGACAATAAAACACTTACAACTAAAAAACTTAAATAATACTAGGCTCATCAGTAATGACCAATCACATAGAAGCAACCTAATTTGAGCTTTTAAAATTGGTTAATCTCACTGATACAATTAAAATCTGAAAATGGTTCAGGTAAAGCAACCTTACTGAATTACATAAATTAAACCCTAATCTTCAAAGCATATTAAGCTGAACTAAAATTACCAATACTAACAATGAATGCACAATATTAATAAAAAATATATATATTAATGTTGTCATAAAAGCAGTGTTATTAAACCGTAGATGCAACTAAACAGGACATATAAATGAGTTATCTAAACAAATTTTTAAGTTTTAAAAGGCTGCTAATAGAGCAGCTGTCATTCAATCCTGGTGTCACATACGCATTTAGTCTGATTTGCCAACGTAGCTCTAAAGCTTCCAGCAATAAGTGTGTAGGGGCCCCCCTCTTACTCTCAATTATCTGGTCTATCACCATAAATCTGAAATAGTGGTCATTATGCTGGGTGATGTGTTTGGCAAGAGCGTTTTCTGATTTTCCTTTACTAATAGCGTATTGATGTTCATAAATACGCTCTTTTAGTTTACGCTCTGTCTTGCCAATGTAAAATCCTGCACATTTTTGGCATTGGGCTAAGTAGACTACCATCCTAGAGTTACAGGTACATCTACAATGTAGATCAAAACTAATGTTGTTAATTATGAATCTATTAGATTCATAAATATGTCTGCACTGGTTACAATTTTGACATTTGAACATACCCGGCGTTCGTGTAAAATTACTTTCAGGTTGTTCTAACAGTGCTTTCAGGTTTTTACCTCTCCTGAAGGTAACACCGGGTTTGTCACCCACCTTACCCAACACTACACTATTGGAACGAAAAATGTTCCAATTCTTGTTAATAATATCCAAAATAAGATGACTATTAATACAATATGTCAGAATTAATCTATTTTTAAAGCAAGCGTCTAATTCTGGACGTTCAACTTGCATGGATTCTGTAACATTACGAATCTCAGAATGTGAAGCAATTCTGAGAATGGGTTGGTAAATGCCATTCCGTCTCTTATTGGTCACCTCCTTAACCAAGCTTTCAAGTAATCTAGGTGGATACCCTCTATGTATAAACATGTTCTTTAGTTTCTCACATTCGTCCATGAAGTCATCCTCCAAGCTTACCATCCGGGCTGCTCTAACAAGTTGCCCTTTGACTACTGACCTTTTTTGGTGGTTAGGATGGCAACTGCTAAAATGGAGGAAAGAATTAGAATGTGTAGGCTTCCTATAAATGGTAGCAACATAACTATTCAACTCCTCATTTTTTGCTAACCAGATGTCCAAGTATGCAATAGCATCTACCCCAAAATTGGAGGTGAAAGATAAAAAGTCAGTAGACATATTGAACAAGTCCAAAATGTATTTACTATCTTCTTCGCTACCCTCCAATAGTATAAAGATGTCATCCAGGTACCGAGTATAGTACCTGATCTTGGACATAAGGACTTGATTACTCAATACTTTCTCCTTTTCCCAATGTGCCATGACGATGTTGGCCAAACTGGCCCCACAGGGTGACCCCATGGCCACCCCTGTTTTTTGAAGGTAAAAGTTCTCACCGAGCATGAAATAGTTATTAAATAAAATCATGTCTATAAGTTCAACTACCAGTGAGATTTCATCAGAAGGGGCACCTTTGCTGTTTAGAAAAAAGGCCACCCACTCAGTCGCGGTTTCTAGGGGGATGCAAGTGTACAAATCCTTGACATCTATTGTCAAGAAGTTGTAGTTGTTGTTAAATATACACTCCCCTATTTTAGCTAGAAAAGACCACGAATCTTTGCAGATTTGTTCTTCATCCTGCAAGTATTTCTGTACAATAGTGTCAACCATTTTGGCACATGGGTAAGTGGGAGAACCTCTTCCATCGACTAATGGTCGCATGGGAGGGTTTGAGAGGTCCTTATGGATCTTGGGGATCCCAAAGAGGCAAGGAAATCTCGGAAATAAGGTAGTAAGATATTTGTGTTGTTCTTGATCTAATCTACCCTCAAAGAGCATTTCATCTAAATTATTTTGGATTTTACGGTAAGCGTTACTGACTTCAGACCTGGAACTAACGGAATATGCCTCATTAGCAAGTAAATCTAGCATCCTATCATAATAATCAACTTTATCAAATACTACAACTTCCCCGCCCTTATCGGGTTTACAAATGCGTAAGCTATGTAGCTTCACGAATTCAAGCAGTAACTTTTCATCCTTACATATGTCGTTAGTTCCGACATAAAACTTCCTGTCCCTTAAGTCAAATTCACACATATTTTCAAAACAGTGAATTAGTGGGTGTAGGGGGGGATTAAACAGACTGGGAACCCTGATGGAATTACCATGTGCATTATTACTAAGTGCATTATTACTTTCAATGTTGTGATCAAACATCAAGTTGAAATTCAGCTTGCGTGTAAACAATTTAATGTCTATAATAGTCCCCACTAAGTCCATCTTTTGCTGAGGAACATAAGTATGTCCTTTTGACAGAAAGTCAGCGTACCCTCCCCCAACACTTCTTTTTGGTTGCTATGCAGGTGCATCTGTCTCAGGTTTCATTTGCCCTGAATGCACCGCCCTGCCAAGTGAGCCCCCATGCATAGGCTGATGTATCTGTTATTAGGGTTTGGGTGGCAGGGGGTAGAGTGAAAGGGAACCCCTCGTTGTGGTAGCAGGCCTCTGCCCACCAAAGGAACTCTGTCTTTATACAAGGAATGATAGGAATCATGGATTCCAAGTCCTGAGAATGTTGACACCATAGGCTTTTTAGATAAGATTGTAGTTTCCTCATATGCAGTCTTGCATACGGAATTAGTAGAATGCAAGAGGCTATGAATCCCAGGGCTTGCAGAATTTTCCTTGCAGAAAGCTGGGTCTTTGTGGCCAGTAGTTTGAAGTAGGTTGTCAAATAAACTTGTTTCTCTGGCGTGAGGAAAGCCATCTGGGAAGTTGTGTTCAAGCTTGCTCCCAGGAATACAATTTGTTGCCAGGGTACTAGATGAGATTTCTTTTCGTTTATGGTGTACCCCAGTGAGGTTAGAAGTTTCTTTACAAATGCCAGATGTTTTAATAGCAAGTCCTGGCTTTCTGCCTGAATCAGACAATCGTCCAAGTATGGGTATATTTGAATATTTCTCTGACTGCAAAATGCAATGGCTGGAGCTAGACACTTTGTGAATACCCTGGGCGCAGTAGATAAGCCAAAGGGAAGTGCAGAGAACTGATTGTGCATGGAGCCTGCCCTGAAGCGTAGGTATTTTCTGCAAGATTCCCTTATTGGACTGTGCAGGTAAGCTTCTAGGGTTGCCAACCAGGCATGTTTGCCTAGCATAGGAAACAGCTGTTGAAGTGTTAGCATTTTGAATTTTGGGATTACCAAAAAGGTATTTAGAATAGAGAGGTCCAGGATAGGATGCCAGGAGCTGTCTTTTCTGGGTACCAGGAAAAGTCTTGAATAAAAACCTTGTCCTCTTTCTTCTGCTGGGACAGGTTGAATAGCCCTGATACTCAGAAGAGAGAGATCCTGCTGTAGAGCCACTGCCCACTGATTTGGGGGTAGGTCTGGCCAACCGTTTGGGGTTGGTAGGGTGTGGAAGTGGAATCTGTATCCTTGGGAAACTATATTCAAAACCCATTTGTCCTGGCTAATGAGTTCCCAGTTTTTTTTGCATGCAGGGCGAGCTTTCCTCCTAAGGGAACAGTCAGTGGAGCAGGGCTTGGAAGGGTTAAGGTTAAGTCATTGTGCCATTTTTCCGTAGGGGGGGGTGTCTTACTACTCCCTGCTTTGGAAGTGGGAACCCCCACTGTTTAGGTCTGTGCATAGCCTGAGATTGTAACCTAGGTGGTCTGCTGTTCCTGGGTTTGGACTGAGAAGACCTGGTAGAGGTTGGAAAGAATCAATTCTTTGAAGGCCAATGCCTACTAAATCTGGGAGGCTGTACTTGCA
Source organism: Protopterus annectens (assembly GCF_019279795.1). NCBI lineage: Eukaryota > Metazoa > Chordata > Ceratodontiformes > Protopteridae > Protopterus > Protopterus annectens. The sequence continues at coordinate 1,951,910,113 of NC_056729.1, forward strand.
GGAAATCTTTAACAGTTTGCATAGCTTTAGCATTTTCCTCCATCTTTTTGATGACTTCTTCTGCTTTGTTGCCAAACAGGTGGTCTTGGTTTAAGGGAACATCCAGTAATTTAGCTTTAACATGATCTGGCAAGTTTTGCTCCCTACGCCAAGCATGCCTTCTATGTACACATTGCAAAGTATGTCTATCAACTTGTTCTGCAGAATGCATTAAATTCTGCAATTCTTTGTGTTCAGCACAGTCAGGAATCAATATCATTTTCTGTTTAAGTAGCTCTATAATATGCTGCTGGTACTTTAAAATGTAAAACTGGCAATTTAAAGCCCTAATGGCCAAAGTAGCAGAAGTATATACCTTCTTACCACATCTGTGCAAGGCTCTAGAATTTCAATCAGAAGGGGTAGGGTTTTTGGCAGCAGTAGCCTTAATGCCCTTTGGTCCTTGGGAAATGGTCTCTGGATCTGCAGTAGGATTCTTGAAGAGGAACTTGTGTGAGTCGGGTACTCTGTAATACCTGTCAGGTTTTCTGGGAGCTGGAGGTAAAGTGTCTCTGGAAAGGCTAGATTCCAAGAAAGCATCATCTACAATGTTTAGAACAGGAGAGATAGCTAAAGGCCTGTGATGAGGGAGGAGTAAGAATTCCCTAAGCCTCTTTTTGGAGTTAGAGTAATCCTGGCTTTCCCAGCGGAAATGCTCCATAAGAGTGTGCAAGGTTTCACCAACAGAAAAATCTTCTGGAGGGGAAGCAGAGGGAATGGAATCCTCTGCATCAGAATCCTCATAGGTAGATAAGGGCAAATCCTGGTAATCAGAAGAAACAGAAATATCAGATTCCTGATCAGAAGAATCAGAAGGAAAATCAGTTCTAGGTCTCTTAGAGGGGGAAGGCTGGCTTCCCCCTAATTAAGGTAATAAGGTCTTCAGCCATTCTAAGCATTTGTTTTTTAGTCATATGGGCCTGAGCATGTGGTCTGGATGTCTGTTTTCTAGGTGTGAGTCGAGTTTTAGGCCTGAATGAAGAAGATGGCATTGGTTTAAAATGCAAGTCTGTAGGCCTGAATACACCCTCAGAAGCCAGTGCCTGCACAGCGGCTCCGGACCCATCCAAGGTGGAGACATCCGCAGGTTCCATAGTCGAAGAAGTATCTTGCGGCATACCAAACTCCGAATGAGTCTCAGTAGAGGCCTACAAATCTGAGGTAGCAGGTATCAGGGGCTGCAAAAGCGCCTCAATGAGTACCAATGGACTGGCGACTAGCTTAATGGAAGCATCGTCGGCAGTTTTGGACCTATGAGGACTGTCTCTGTCTTTATCCTTACATTTTTTTCGGAATATCGGTAGTTGGATGGCTTATTGAAGCCATTTCTGGATAGTTATACCAAGTACCAAAATAATTTGCTGCAAATATAGCCTGACAATGAATAGTTCGGGGGTTGAACGAGGCAGAAAACCGACAGCGAGGGACGTTGTGGCCTGGGCCTAAGCAAGGAATGCAGTACTAATGAAAATCTTTATGAGAAATTTGCGTTCCATGTGTAATACAATCGTTAACTTTTACTGACATCAGTTAAGTGCAAGGAAAAAGTATCCCCAATGGGGCACTTAGCTTTTTTTGAAGACTTTGCTCTGAAACTCGAAAACGAAAATTTCAGGAGTCAGCCGACTGGCACCTGCGAACTGCTTCTGCTTCGGGCACCACGCAGCAAGAAAGACTGATGTAATGGTGTCGGTTGCATGTTTTATACGCCTGACCACCTGACTTCATAGAAGAAGAGACAGCATACAACGCAGGAATCCAAGACTCTGGTATTCAGGCCAGCTGAGGGCTACCTGCAGGCAGATAACCCAAATGTGATGACTGCAACAGTAAAACATGAAGAACATCAGCAATAAGATAACTATAAGCTTCTCAGTGGCACAGGTCACTATGAAGGTATGTTACATTATACATAGAACAGTATTAATATAAGCATTACAATGACACAGGTCACTATGAAGGTAGGTTTCCTTATATACAGAACTGCACTGACATAACTGTAAGCATCTCAATAATACAGGTCACTATGTAGGTAGGTTACATTATATGTACAGAGCAGTATTAACATAACCGTAAGCATCTCAGTGACAGAGGTCACTTCGTATGTAGGTTACATTATATACAGAACAGTACTGACATGACTGTAAGTATCTCAATGACACAGGCCACTATGTAGGTAGGTTACACTATACATAGGACAGTACTGACATAACTGTAAGCATCTCAGAGAGAAAGGTCACTATGTAGGTAGGTTAAATTATATACAGAACACCATTAAGATAACTATGCATCTCAATGACACAGGTCATTATGTAGGTATGTTACATTATATACAGAACAGCATTAATATAACTTTAAGGATCTCAGTGACACAGGTCAATATGAAGGTAGGTTACATTATATGTAGAACAGTATTGTTACAACTGTAAGCATCTCAATGACAAAGGTCACTATGTAGGTAGGTTACATTATATACAGAACAGCATTAACATAACTGTATGCATCTCAGTGACACATATCACTCTGTAGGTAGGTTACATTATATACACAACAGTATTATTATCCCATTTCTTTGTAAGCTATTTATTTATTTATTTATTTATTTATTTGGTAACCAGGTTATGTCTGCTGGTCCAAAGACCTTTCAGCTATGACCTGAGCACTAAGGCAATATCTTCTTCTTCTTCTTTTGGCTTTTGCCAGTTAGGGGTCGCTACAGTGGAACTCCGGTCCGCTAATGATTGGCAGTAGATTTTTATGGTGCAGAGGTGCCAGATTGACGCCCAACCTTCAATGAAGGCACGCCCATTTACGCATGTGTTTCGAGCGCAACTCGACCGCGGGGAGGACATGCAGACTCCACACAGAAAGCGCTCCAGCCGAGAATCCAATGGGAGAACCTCTTGCTGTGAGGCGACAACACTACCGCTGCACCTCCACGGCTTAAGGCAATATACAGTACATAAATGGAAATTATTTGTATGCAACATAGGTAAAACAAAATGCATGCTTGACAGTCACTTCAAACATACATAGTTGTGAATAAGAATAGTGTTAATCAAACACAACACAGTATTTACATTGCTGTAAGTATCTGAATGACATTAAATACTGGATAGTATTTACAGTGCTGTAAGCTACTCAGTGGAACAGGGCATTGTGAAAGCAGGTTATATTATATATAAAACAGCACTGACATAACTGTAAGCATCTCAGTGACAGAGGTCACTATGAAGGTGCATTACATTATGAACAGAACAGCAGTGACATAACTGTAAGCATCTCAGTGACACAGGTCACTATGTTGGTAGGTTACATTTTGTACAGAACAGCATTAACATAAATGTAAGCATCTGAGTGACACAGGTCACTAGGTAGGTAGGTTACATTATATACAGAACAGCATTAACATAACTGTAAGCATCAGAGTGACACAGGTCACTATGTAGGTAGGTTACATTATATACAGAAAGTACAGTTGTGTACCCTTACCATAAATATAGATGTTTGAGTGTATTCACTGTTGCAATCATCACATTTGGGTTATCCCTGCCAGGGTAGCCCTCGGCCGGCCCGAATACTAGAGGCTTAGTATTCCTGCATCGTTGCTGTCACTTCAAAACTGACATCAGGTCATCAGTAGTATAAAGTAAGGCAGCCGATGGCATTACATCAGATGTTCTTTGTGTTTCACTGTTGCAGTCATCGCATTTGGGTTATCTGCTTGCAGCAGCCCTCAGTCTAGCCCTTAGTTGGCCTATCAAAGTCTTGGGTCCTGCATCAGTTGCTGTCTCATCTTCCATGACGTCAAGTCATCAGGGGTATAAAGCATGCAGCCGATGTCATTACATCAGTCTTTCTTGTCGTGTGGTGCCCGAAGTAGAAGCAATTCGGTCGGCCAACTCCTGAAACTTTCATTTTCGAGTTTCAGATCCCAAGTCTTCAACTAAGCTAAGTACCCCATTGGGGATCCTTTTTCTTGCTCTAAACCAATGTCAGTAAAAGTTAACAATTATATTTCTTGTGGAAAGCAAATACATCATAAAGATTTTCATTCGTACTGTATTCCTTGCTTAGGCCCAGACCACGACATACCTTGCTGTTGGTTTTGTGCCTTATTCAAACCTCATACTATTCGTTGTCGGTTTATTTACACATCTAAATATTTTGGTACTTGGTTAAGTTATCCAGAAATGGCTTCAGTAAGCCACCCAACTACAGACATTCTGAAAAAAATGCAAAGATAAAGACAGAGACAGACTGCATAGGTCCAAAGCTGCCGACGACGATTCTCCTAAGCTAGTCGCCATTTCGCCGGTATTCAGTGAGGCTCTTTCGCAGTCCCTGATACCCACTACTTCAAATTCGCAGGCCTCTACTGAGACCCATTCGGAGTCCGGTATGCTGTGAGATGCTTCTTCGACTGTGGAACCTACGGCTGTCTCTACCTTGGATGGGTCTGGAGCCGCTGTGCAGGCACCAGCTTCTGAGGGTGTATTCAGGCCTACTGACTTGCATATTAAACTGATGCCATCTTCTTCTTCAAGGCCTAAAACTTGATCCATGCCTAGAAAACCGATGCTCAGACAGCATGGTCAGGCCCCTATACCTAAAAAGCAAATGATAAGAATGGCTGAAGACTTTATTACTCTAATCAGGGGAAGCCACCCTTCCCCCTCTAAGAGACCTAGAACTGATTTTTCTTCTGATTCTTCTGATCAGGATTCTAAAATTTCTGTTTTCTCTGATGACCAGGATATGCCCTTATCTACCTATGAGGATTCTGATGCAGAGGACTCCATTCCCTCTGCTTCCCCTCCAGAGGACTTCTCTTTTGGTGAAACCTTGCATACTCTTAGGGAGCATTTCCGCTGGGAAAGCCAGGATTACTCTGACTCCAAAAAGAGGCTTAGGGAATTCTTACTCCTGCCTCACCACAGGACTTTAGCTATCCCTCCTGTACTGGACATTGTAGATGATGCCTTCTCGGAATCTAGCCTGGCCCCTGACTCTTTACCTCCTGCTCCCAGAAAACCTGATAGGTATTACAGGATACCTGACTCTCACAAGTTCCTCTTTAAAAATCCTACTGCAGATCCTGAGACCATTTCACAGGGTCCCAAGGGCATTAAGGCTACTACTGCCAAAAATCTTACCCCCTCTGATAGAGATTCCAGGGAGCTGGATAGTTGGGGTAAGAAGGTATACACTTCTGCAACTTTGTCCATTAGGGCCTTGAACTGCCAGTTTCATATGTTAAAGTATCAGCAGCATATTATTGGATTGCTTAAACAGAAAATTATGTTGATTCCTGACTGTGCTGAAAATAAAGAATTACAGGATTTAATGCATTCTGCTGAACAAGTTGGAAAACATACTTTGCAATATGGTTTTGATTCATTAGAGGCATCTTGCAGGGCTGCTGTCACTGGGTCTGTACTTAGAAGGCATGCTTGGCTTAAGGAACAATGTTTGCCAGATCATGTTAAAGCCAAATTACTGGATGGTCCTTTAAACCAAGACTGCCAGTCTGGCATCAAAGCAGAAGAAGTACTTAAAAAGCTGGAGGAAAAAGCTAAATCTCTGCAAACTGTTAAAGATTTCCTGCAAGTACAGCCTCCCAGATTTAGTAGGCATTGGCCCTCTAAGAACTGGTCCTTTCCTGCCTCTTCCAGGGCTTCTCAGTCCAAACCCAGAACCAGCAGAACACTCAGGCTTCAGTCCCAATTTACACACAGGTCTAAGCAGTGGGGGGCTCCCACTTCTAAAGCAGGGAGTAGTAAGACTCCCCCCTATGGTAAACCATCTCAATGACTTAACTTTAAACCTTCCAAGCCTTGCTCAAACTGACTGTTCCTTTAGGGGGAAAAATTGCCCTGCATGCAAAAAATTGGGAACGCATTACCCAGGACGAATGGGTTCTAGATATAGTTTCCCAAGGATACAGATTCCACTTCCACTCCTTACCAACCCCAAACGGTTGACCAGACCTACCCCCAAATCAGTGGGCAGAGGTTCAAAAGCAAGTTTTCTATCTTCTAAGCATCGGGGCTATTCAACCTGTCCCAGGAAAAGAATGAGGGCAAGGTTTCTACTCAGGATTTTTCCTGGTACCCAGAAAAGACAATTCCTGGCGTCCTATTCTGGACCTGTCTATCCTAAACACTTTTTTGGTAATCCCAAAATTCAGGATCCCAACTCTTCATTAGCTGCTTTCCATGCTAGGCAAAGATGCCTGGTTTGCAACACTGGATTTAAAGGAAGCCTACCTGCACATCCCAAAAAGGGAATCTTGCAGAAGATACCTACGCTTCAGTTCTCTGCACTGCCCTTTGGCTTATCTACTGTGCCCAGGGTATTCAGAAAGTGCCTAGCTCCAGTCATGGCATTTTGCAGGCAAAGGAATATTCAGATATACCTATACCTGGATGATTGTCTAATTCAGGCAGAAAGCCAGGACATACTATTAAATCATCTGGCGTTTGAAAAGAAATTGCTAACTTCTCTGGGGTACACCATAAATGAAAAGAAATCACATCTTGTACCCTGCCAACAAATTATATTCCTGGGAGCAAGCTTGAATACAACTTCCCAGATGGCCTACCTCACGCCAGAGAAACAAGTTCATTTGACAGCCTACTTCAAACTACTGGCCACAAAGACCCAGCTATCTGCAAGGAAAATTCTGCAAGCCCTGGGGTTCATGGCTTCTTGCATTCTACTAATTCCATATGCAAGACTGTACATGAGAAAACTACAATGGTATCTAAAAAGCCTGTGGTGTCAACATTCTCAAGATCTAGAATCAATGAGTCCTATCATACCTTGTGAGTTCCTTTGGTGGGCAGAGGCCTGCTACCAAAACAAAGGACTGCCATTCACTCTAACCCCTGCCGCCCAAACCCTAACAACAGAAGCATCAGACTATGCATGGGGGAGGCTCACTTGGCAGAGCAGTGCATTCAGGGCAAATGGAACCCAAGTCAAATGCACCTGCATATCAATCAGAAAGAAATGTTAGCTGTACAGAATGCTCTGACAGCATTCAAGGACCACATTCTTCCAGGACAATTATTGGTAAAGACAGACAACACCACTGTTATGTGGTACATAAACAAGCAGGGAGGAACCCACTCATACCCTCTTTACAGAACACGGCCTTGAGCTACCAAGTGCACCTACAGGCTCAATTCCTGCCAGGAAAGCTAAATACACTGGTAGATGGCCTAAGCAGAAATCTCATGGACCCACATGAGTGGAAACTGGAACCAAAGATATTCAACATGTTGAAAAACAAATGGGGGAGCCCAGAGATAGATCTGTTTGCCTCCCCCCAGGGATACCAACTGGACAAATTTTGCACAAGGACTCCCCACAAATGAGCTTGGAAAGTGGATGCCCTGTTCTTCACCTGGAAGAACCTATCAGTTTATGCCTTTCCCCCTCTGCCTCTCCTCTCAAAGGTACTACTAAAGATCAAACAGGACAAACCAAGGACAATACTGATTGCACCAGACTGGCCACGTCAGCACTCATACCCCCTCTTGCGCAGTGTGTCACTGCTGGCACCATGGCACCTGCCTCAGACCCCTGCCCTGCTGTCCAAGCAGGAGGGCCAGATTCTGCACCCACAGCTTCAAACTCTGAACCTGGCAGCCTGGCTAATTACCTGATCTCTCCTTTACCATCCCTCAGTAAGCAAGTGATGGATGTCATTCTGGAGGCAAGGAGGCCTAGTACTAGAAAATCCTATGCTGAAAAATTGAAAAGATTCTGTTCCTGGAGCCAAACTCAGGGGATGGGCACAGCAGCACCCAATTTATCTCATATTCTTCAATACTTAACTGAGATGCTTCACAAGGGCTTTTCCTTTTCCTCCATCAAAATTCATACCTCAGCCATTTCAGCTCATTACAATACAGAACCACCCCTCTTTTCTCATCCACTGCTGAAGCAATTCCTCAGAGGGGACAAAAACTTAAGACCACCCAGGAGAGTCCCTACTCCAGCCTGGGACCTTAACTTTGTAATGGAAAAGCTCACTCTACCTCCTTTTGAGCCAGCTGCAAATGCAGAGTTTAATTCCTTTCTTGGAAAACAGCCTTCCTTCTAGCCATCACTTCAGCAAGAAGGGTGTCTGAATTACAGGTCCTCATGGCAGTGGAGCCTTTCATCATATTTCATGCAGACAGGGTGTCCCTCAGGACCAATCCCTTCTTCATGCCCAAGGTGGTATCCAGTGTTGCCCTTAATCAGTCCATTCATTTGCCAACCTTCTTTTCTAATCCACAGAACAAAGGGGAATGAATACTGCACTCCTTGGACATACACAGACAACTTAGATTTTACATGGACAGGACTAAGCCTCTCAGGAAATCTGAACAGTTGCTGGTTGCATTTGCTACAGGGGCAGAGGGGAAGGCCATTTCAAAGCAAACCATTTCTAAGTGGATAGGCCATCGCATTAATTTCTGCTATAAGCATCATGGAAAACCTACCCCACAGGGGATAAGACCATATTCAACAAGGGCTGCATCTACCTCTACAGCCTTTCTCAGAGGTGTCCCTACCATGGACATCCTTGAAGCTGCTACCTGGAGTTCTGTACATACCTTTACCGAGCATTACCACTTGCCAATTTTTTCTAAATCCAGAGCTGGCTTTGTCACTGCAGTCTTGCAGGGCCTTTTAGCTGGTCCTAATGCTATCTAATTACCTCCTCCCATCCTTAGCTTTGGGAATCTACCCAGATGTGATGACTGCAACAGTGAAACATGAAGAACATAGTACAGTTGTGTACACTTACCATAAATGTAAATGTTCGAGTGTATTGACTCTTGCTGTCCTGGTTACCCTCCAGCGCCCTGACTTCTATTGACTGTACCTCTACTCTTGTTTACTATGCTTAAAGCTTTTTGGTGTATTTGCTTTTTTGTTGGAGGTGTAACCTTGTATATAATTGCTTCCCATTTTGGGGGCACCTGACATCTGGGGCAAGAAAAACTGATGTAATGGCTTCAGCTGCATGCTTTATACCCCTGACGACCTGAAGTCATGGAAGATGAGACAGCAACCAATGCAGGACCCATGACTTTGATAATCAGGCCGACTGAGGGCTACTGCAAGCAGACATTCCAAATGTGATGACTGCAACAGTGAATACACTCGAACATCTACATTTATGGTAAGTGTACACAACTGTACTTTTTTCTTGCCCTGTCAGGACCGCCCAAGTGGAGCCAGGTTCTGGTGGAAGAACCCCACCAGTAGAAAGTAAATAACAACATGAGGGAAACCAGGACTGTAACAGTAAATACACTTGAGCCTCTACATTTATGGTAAGTGTACACAACTGTATTATGTTCTTCATGTTTCACTGTTGCAGTCATCACATTTGGGTTGATTCCCAAAGCTGAGGAAAAGGGTGGAGGCAGACAAGGAGACGAGAGGCTGGCTAGGATGCCCTGCAAGACTGCAGTGGCAAAGCCTTCCCTGGATTTGGAGAAGATAGCCAGGTGTTAATGTTTCGTGAAAGTGTGAACAGATGTCTGGGTGGCAGCGTCCAGGATGTCACTGGTGGGGACTCCTCTGAGGAAAGCTGCAGAGGTGGAGGGTGCTCTGGTGGAGAGAGTCCTGACCCCCTTAGGGGGAGGCTTTCTGTGTTGCTTGTAATAGAAATGGATGGAGTGTGCTATCCATTTGGAAATTGTTTGTTTGGAGATGGCTTTGCCCTCTGCCCCTGCACCAAAGCTAACCAGCAATTGATCAGACTTTCTGAATGATTTAGTCCTGTCTATCAAGAATCTGAGCTGTCTGTGCACATCTAAAGAGTGCAGAATCCTTTCCCCCTTGTTCTGTGGGTTAGGGAAAAAGGTGGGCAAATGAATGGATTGGTTGAGAGTCACACTGGACACCACTTTGGGCATGAAGGATGGGTTAGTCCTGAGGGAAACTCTGTCAGCATGGAAGATGATGAAGGGCTCCACAGCCATGAGTGCTTGTAGCTCGAAGACCCTTCTGGCTGGTAATGGCCAGAAGAAAAGCTGTCTTCCAGGAGAGAAATTTTAACTCTGCTGAAGATGCTGGTTCGAAGGGGGGCAGGGTGAGCTTTTTTAACACAAAGTTAATGTCCCAAGCTGGGGTAGGTGCTCTTCTGGGTGGCCTGAAGTTGCTAGCCCCTCTTAGGAATTGTTTGATCAGAGGGTGTTAGAAAAGGGGCTGCTCAGTGGGGAAATGATTAGAGATAGCAGAGGCATGAATTTTAATAGAGGAAAAAGAGAGACCACTGTGTAGCAGATCAGCTAAGTAATCCAGGATGAGAGGGAGAGAGGGCTGTGCAGTATCATGCTCTCTTAGCCTTAGTCCAGGTGCATTACCTTTTCCATTTGTTAGCATAAGACTTTCTAGTGCTAGGGCGTCTGGCCTTACATATAACATCTAGAACCTGTTTACTGAGGTTGGCAGATGGATCAGTGGTTAGGGAATAAGCCAAGCTGCCAAATTGAGGGTCTGCAATTGGGAAAGCATGAATTCCCTTCCCTCTGTGTCAGGAGGGTTGGGGTCTGAGTGAGATGCCATGGTGGCAGTGAGGACAGGCTGCGCAGCAGTGGGTACCAGTGCTTGTGAGACCAGTCTAGAGCAATAAGAATTGTCCTTGGTTTGTCCTCCCTTATATTGAGCAGTACCCTGGGGATGAGAGGTAGTGGAGGAAAGGCATAGACCAATAGATTGACTCAGGGGAAGGACAGGGCATCCACTTTCCAACCCATGCAGTGATGCTCCCTGGTGCAGAACTTGCTGAGCTGATGGTTGGTGTGGGAGGCAAAGAGGTCGACCTTCAGGGTGCCCCATTTCTGAGTTAATAGGGTGATGGTTCTTTTGTCTAGCTGCCACTCATGTGGGTCCAGAAGATTTCCTGCTTAAGTGGTCTGCCAGAGAGTTTAGAGAACCTGGCAGGAATTGTGCTAACAGGTGGAGTTGCATGGCAGAGGCTGTGTGCCAAAGGGGCATGGCCAGCCTGCATAGAGGGTAGGAGTGAGTCCCTCCCTGCTTGTTGATACACCACATCACAGTGGTGTTGTCTGTTTTGATCAGGAGAGCCCCTGGGGAGAGAAGGGTCCTGAAAGCTGTCAATGCATGCTTGACAGCTAACATCTCTTTTTGGTTGATGTGCAGTTGGATTTGCTGTGGGCTCCATTGGCCCTGTATTCACCTGCCATCAAGGAGTGCAACCCAGGCATAGTCTGATGCATCTGTGGTGAGGGTCTGGGTGGCGGGGGGTGGTGGGAAGGGTAGTCCCTTGTTGCGGGAGCATGCTGCTGCCCACCAAAGAAAATCTTTCCTAAAGCAAGGTATCATGGGTATAAGAGTTTCCAGGTCTTAAGAGTGTTGACACCAAGGGCTTTTTAGGTACCACTGAAGTTTCCTCATATGCAGTCTGGCATATGGAATGAGTAGAATGCAAGATGCCATGAACCCCAGAGCTTGGAGGATTTTCCTTGCAGATAACTGGGGTCTGGTGGCTAGTTGGGAGAAGAAGGCTGTCAGGTAAGTTTGCTTTTCTGGTGTCAGGAATGCCATCTGGGATGCTGTGTCCAAGCTTGCTCCCAGGAATATAATCCTTTGGGTGGGTACTTGCTTGGATTTATTTTCATTGATAGTGTACCCTAGGGAGGTCAGTAGGGACTTTACAAAGGCCAGGTGCTTGAGCAGCTTTTCCTGACTGTCTGCCTGAATTAGGCAGTTGTCTCAGTATGGGTAAATTTGGATATTCCTTTGTCTGCAAAAGGCAATGGCCGGAGACAGACATTTTGTGAAAACTCTGGCAGCAGTAGATAAGCCAAAGGGAAGTGCAGAGAACTGACAGTGCAGAGATCTTGCCCTGAAATTAAGATATTTCCTGCAATATTTCCCTGATAGGAATGTGGAGGTAGGCCTTTTTTAGGTCTAGGGTGGCTAGCCAAGCATCCTTGGAGAGCACGGGTAGCGGTTGCTGGAGGGGTTGAGCATTTTGAATTTCGGTGGAAAGGATAGATCAAGGATGGGGTGCCAGCTGCCCTCTTTTCTAGGTACCAGAAAAAGTCTAGAGTAGAAACCTTGGCCTTTCTGTTCTGCAGGAACGTGATCTAATGCCCTCATAGACAGCAGGGAAAGGACTTGCTTTTGTGCCTCTGCCCACTGGTTTGGAGGTAGATCTGGGAACCCTTTTGGAGTTGGAAGAATGTGGAAAGAAAATCTAGATCCCTGGGACACTATGTTGGGGACCCAGTGGTCACTGGTAATAGTGGCCCAGGTGCTTGCGTGAAAGAAGAGTTTTCCTCCTAGGGGTAACTGAAGGTGGGCAGAGGTAGAGGGGTGGGGGAGGAGAGTCATTGTGAGTTCTTACCATGAGGAGGTGGCTTAGAACTCCCTGCTTTTGAAGTGGAGGAATTCCACTGTTTTGATCTCTGCATTCCCTGTGGCTGCTGTCTGGGGGGGGTCTGCTTCCACGGGGTCTGGGCTGAACTGACCTGGTGGGAGCAGGAAAGGACCAGTGCTTGGAGGGGCAATGTCCGCTGAACCTGGGTGGCTGGACCTGTAAGAAATCCTTAACTGTCTGCATAGATTTAGTTTTTTCTTCAGTCTTTTTTAAGACCTCCTTTGCCTTAGTACCAAATAAGTTGTCTTTGTGCAAGGGTGCATCCAACAATTTAGATTTAACATGATCTGGCAAGGGATGTTCCTTAAGCCATGCATGCCTTCTAAGGACAGAACTGGTGACTGCTGCCCTGCAAGAAGCTTCTAGGGCATCAAAACCACAGTGTCAGATGTGCTTAGTTACTTGACTTGCAGAATGCATTAACTCCTGTAACTCTTTAGATTCTGCACAAGCAGGAAAGGAAGACACTTTTTGTTTGAGGAGTTCCATGGTACGTTGCTGAAAGTTTAGCATATGGAACTGGCAATTTAGTGCTCTGATATCAAGAGTAGCAGAGGTGTTTACTTTTTTACCCCATCTGTCTAGTGCTCGGGAATCTCTATCTGAGGGGGTGGGATTCTTAGCAGAGGTTGCTTTAATTCCTTTAGGCCCTTAAGAAATTACCTCAGGGTCAGCAGTAGGATTTTTAAAAAGATATTTGTGTGAGTCAGGGACTCTGTAATACCTGTCAGGTTTTCTGGGTGCAGGAGGGAGGGTGTCAGGAGTCAAACTGGATTCCAGGAAAACATCATCCACAACATCCAGGACAGGGGAATGGCCAGGGGTTTGTGCTGTGGATGATCTAAGAATTCCCTGAGTCACTTTTTAGACTGAGGGTAGTCCTGACATTCCCACTGGAAATGTTCCATGAAGTTATGAAGGGTTTCCCCAAAGGAGGGGAGAGGCTGAAGGAATGGAGTCCTCTGCATCAGAATCCTCATAAGCAGAGAGAGGTTGCATGTCTTCATATTTAGATGCATTACAGTCATCATACTCCTGTTCTGACAAAACTACTGGGGACAGATCTCTTTTTCTTTTGGAAGGGGTAGCTTGGCTTCCCCTAATCAGCATGATAAGGTCTTCTGCCATTTTAAGCATTTGAGACTGAGGCAAGGAAGCAGGTGCCTGAGATTGGGTCTTCGGTTTCTTGGGTGTGGTTCGTACCCTGGGCCTTAGAAACTCGGTAGTTTTTGAAAGAATGGTAGACGTGAAAGAAGTCGTCGGTTTGTGCTGAGAATCGGTTGTGTGAAGTGCTTCCTCGGAAGCCGTTGCCTGCTCAGTGGCTCCGGACCCATCCAAGGGAGAGACAACCACAGGAACCATAGTCGAAGAAGAGTTTTGAGGCATACTGGACTCCGAAAGGGTCTCAGTAGCGGCCTGCGAATCCACAGAAGTGGGCATCAGAGGCTGTGAAAACCCCTCACTGAGGACCGGAGAACTGATGACTAGCTTAATGGAAACTTTGTCCATAGGTTTGGAACTGTGCCGTCTGTCTCTGTCTTTCTCCTTACGTTTTTTTGAAAGATCTGCTGTAGGATGGCTTACTGAAGCCATATCAGAATTCGAGTACTGTAAGCGAAAATATCTAGCTACAATAAGGGCCTGATGATGTAGAGTTCTGGAGTTGAACAAAGCACAAATGCGACAGTGGGTGACGTCGTGGTCTGGGCCTAAGCAAGTGATGCAGTAAGAATAAAAGTCTCGGTGTGCTATGTGCTTTCCACAGGTGAGACAATTGTTAACTTTTTTTGACATCGGTTAATGCAAGAAAAAAGGATCCCCAACAAGGTACTTAGCTTTATAAGACTTCAGCTTCAATTCGGAAGACGAAACTCAGGCAGCGGCCGACCGGCACTCATGTGAACTGCTTCTGCTTTGGGCTTCGCGACAAGAAAGACTGATGTAATGGCTTACTTTATACTACTGATGACCTGATGTCAGTCCTGAAGTAACAGCAACCGACGCAGAAATAGTAAGCCTCTGATATTCGGGCCGGCCAAGGGCTAACCTGGCAGGGATAACCCAAATGTGATGACTGCAACAGTGAACATGTAGAACATCAACATTAACATAACTGTAAGCATCTCAGTGACAGAGGTCACTATGAAGGTAGGTTACATTATATACAGAACAGCACTGACATAACTGTAAGCATCTGAATGATACAGGTCACTATGAAGGTAGGTTACATTATATACGGAACAGTACTGACATAACTGTAAGCATCTGCCTATAGCACTTGCATATGGCTTCATTGCTTAGGTGGGTATGAAGTATTTTTTAAAACTCTTTCAATGTAGATGATATTTTAGCTCCTTAGGAAGATACTTCCAGATGGCATGTCCTAGTTGTGAGAAAGCTTTTACCCCAGTTGTAGTTTTAAAGGGGATCTAATAAGAGCAAATTCACCACTGTGGCTATTTCTTAAAGAGTAGGTTTGTTCACTGAATGGTGATCTTCTGTTTAAAGGAGGTTAGTAGCCCAGTTTTTGTACTTTAAATAGTAAACAGCTGAAAAGAAAAGAAAAGAGCTGTATTTGTAACAGAGGGCCAATGTATTTCTTTAATGAGAACGCAGTGGTATGTATGTGGGTTAGCTAGTATACTGCAATTTGAAACTCTCTTATGTTCATCAATATGAATTCTCTGAGCATTGCTGGATGAGTCGAGGGCTAGTAAGCATAGGTTATATTTAAAATTAGGTAGAAAATAATTTTAAACAATGGCTGTTCTAGCTGATAGTGTTAGGAGGTAAGAAATTTTGTAATACAGCCTTAATTCAGATATAACTTTAGTAGTAACATTATCTGCATGGATTGTGAAACTGAGGGATGACCCTAGTGTTAAACTTAAGTATTTCAAATTAGGGGCACTGGGGATCATATTTCCCATATTGTTCTTAAGCAAGATAGTAGGCAAGTTGGATACTTTCTGGGGAGATGCAAATAGCATTAATTTTGTTTTGTTAGGATTAGTAGAAATTTATTTGCAGATGACGACTGGCAAAACTGGTACAAATTTCTTTGCAATTATGATTGTAGGGCATGGTTTGCCTTGTTGACTTCTAACAGTAAAATGTCATCTGCATACAAGATGAGATCCAGAAAAGACAGACCCTCAGTGATATCATTGATGAATAGCTGAAAAAGATCTATTGCTTAGGTTCAAAACTAATAATATTTCAGTTATAAAGTTACATCTAACCAATCATTAACTGGCTTCCTTTTCATGAGAAATATTGAAAAAATGCCTGTGTTTATCAAAAAAGACTTTTACTTGCTTAGAAGACTTAATTTGCATACGTTCACAGTCTGACGCTATCACCTGACATATTTTCATAATCACGACCACATTATAGTATTGTTTTGATATATAACCTCTCTCTAATTTTGCCCAACAACCATATTTTGCTGACAGGCTGGCCATGGTGATGCAGCGGTTAGTGTTGCTGCCTCACAGTAAGAGGTTCACTGGTTTGATCCTTGGCTGGGGTGCCTTCTGTGCGGAGTCTGCATGTCCTCCCTGTGGTTGCGTGGGTTTCCTCCGGGTGCTCCAGTTTCCTCCCACATCCCAAAGACATGCTGTAGGTGGACTGGACATTCCAAATTGGCCCTAGGTGTGAGTCAGTGTGTGTGTCTGCCTTCTGTGGAAGATTGGGTGCTGGGCTGGCAACTCAGTACTGTAAAACTCCACTGCCTATCATGAGCGGAAAAGGTGATCCGCTGTGGTGACACCTAACCGGGAAAAAAACGAAAGAAGAAGAACCATATTTTGCTGAGAAATGTCTGTATATCCCACTTCTTTCTGCATTATTTTCCTTAGATCATAAACCCAAATACGGGCATATATTTCTCTAAGTATGTTCCCGCAGCTGGTACTGTACAGTATCCTAGTTCTGCAGAAATATTTTCCGTATTTCCAGTAGTGTTTCAATGTCCTGCTACTACCATACTTCCTCAATGATAGATTATAACAGTTTCCATGAGATTCTTGCTATCTTTTGTCACTGCTTTCCCTGGAGTATATAATGCATCCAGTGTAATTCTTACATGCTGCCAACAACCTCTCACCACTATAATTACTCCATTTTTATCATTTATTTATTCCTCTATCTATTACTGTACCCTTTTTAATTCATATTAAGACCCACTTTTTGTTTTGCTCTCATTTTATTCCAGCAAAGAAACTGTTTTTCCCACTATTCTTTACAAAACGTAAATGACCTTAACGGTCGAGGTGCGTTTCCTGTGACTTCATTATCTTTATTGTCTGTGCGTTACTATTGTAAATATAAGCCACACTCATCTCCTGTTTCTTTCTATCACCTAGGCCATTAACAACCTAAATCAATAAATCAATTTGTGCCATAGAAAAGCTGGTAATCTACAACTGTAGTACCTCACACTTAGTTCTGTGCAGCTTTGGGCGTGCCATCAATGATTGGCACGTCAAATGGGCGGGGATGTTGAGCAAGACTGACAGGCATGCTAATTCGCATGTCAGTTTGTGTAAACTGCTAAATATTCAGGCACTCAACGAACTCCATCCTCTGACAAATTCTTACTTTTTCTCCTTTTTCAGGGGGGCAAGCCCCCCTGTATCCCCCTGTGGGGGCGCTGCACCCCTCACACACCCCCACTGCCTTGCAAGCACCACTCCTTAAAGCTATTAAAATGTAGCAGTATCATTTTGAGAAATGGTGTGAACTCTGCCCAATTGACTGAAGGAAAGGTGATTTACTGCACGCATTTTAGTTTTAATGACCCTGATAAAACATTTCATTTTTGGTACTGAATGAAGTTTGATGTCCCTAATACAACATTACCTTAATGTCATTTGGGTTGCTATCGGTACATATGCTGAATATTAATTATGTTCCAGTCTGCACACTGTTGAATAATCATACTGCTGCTGCCTCCACAGGGCTGGAGGCATGTTTGGGGCGGGTTTTGCTACTGCGCATCCTGCGAGGTACTACACTTGTAGATTATCGAAAAGCTTATACTTTATTTTATTCAACTTGCCTTTCTGTTATAAACCGGTCCTTTATAGTCTGCTTTTATCAATTTTTGTGTCACTTTTTATACTTTGTAAAATACTGTCCCAGCCAAACATGATCTCTTATAAGAACATAGAGTTTATCCCTACCCAAGAAATAAAACAGCACATTAAAGTGTATCATCACGCTATCCATAGCAAATCTAAATAGCAACCCTTTGTGATGGGAGTTATCTCTTTACCATATACCATGTCAAATTCTACAGTATTTGATGCAAATAGTATATTATTTTTGCAATTAATCTTTCTGGTTAGCACCATCATTTGAAAATTTTCCTGATAAGACACGATAAAAGACGGAACATAGAATCTCTCAGTACCTCAGGTATATTGTTATTATGTATAAGCTATTATTTTTTCCATGGTAAGTACAGCGACAGGGGAGTCTTGTATCCTAGCAAGACATTTTGTCATCTATGTCTTACAGGCAGAACATCCTACATTGAAAATGCGCATATGTAATGATCTATTAATGAATCCACACTATACCTAAGTAGCCATTTCTGTAAAACATGCTGTGGATTTGGTTATCTATAACACTTTGCTAACATATGTAAATTAATGATATGCATCTGGAGCGTTTCTCCCTGGGCCTCCGCTGAATATTGTCTTTGTTCCAAATCGGACTTTCCCAGTTAACAAATGTTAAATAAATAAAATAAAAATAAATAAAATGCCAGTACCTAAGTTGGCATTATTTTGTGGGTGTGGTCATAAGAAAAAACTGAGTTGACAATGAAAATTAAACATCAAAAAACATGTCATAATCTTTGTTTTGTTTTTAAACAACAATTAATATCAGGAGTATACCCAAAAATTAAATTAACAGTAAAACACAGATTTACGAGAAGTATAACAATAGATTTCAACTCTAAACACATTTCACACAACTGCACAGCTGGAACTCCGCACAAACAGCAGTATAGAGCGCCTTTCGGTCCTCAATAGACTTCAACTCTAAGCACATTTCACACAACTGCACAGCTGGAACTCCGCACAAACAGCAGTATAGAGCGCCTTTCGGTCCTCTCTAGCATCAGCCTTATTAGTCTCTGGGCTAGAGAACAGCTATTATGAATCCCTGATCTGTTTATTCCCCCTGCCTACTGCATTTTATTTCTGAAGCTGTCCTCCTGTCCTTGTATTTCTAGACATCCAAGCTGTATGCATTCTTTCATATTTATTTATACAGGCTGAATTCCAAACACACCCACAAAAAAGTACAGAAAAAGCTCTTGGCTTAGACACTGTTAGAATCGCAGAAGCAAAAAGAAAATATTGGTTCTCATATGGCTCATGGACCCAAGACATTCCTGCAGCCACTGCACATTTTTTAAACTACACCTTCTTTAACTTTTATTATATATTTCAAATGGTACAGCTATTTTCAAAAGGTCAAACTCAGACACAGTGAATTCACCATCTTGCAATGAAGCAGAACTCGTCAAGGAAGGCATGTTGTATTCCACCAGCACTGGTCAGTCTGGATACTAATATCATCTGATAACAGATGTTAGTTTAACGGAACATCATATAAAATAACATTAACTTATTTTCTCACTGGTATTTACTAACATCAGTGATTTTAAAAGATCTTACAGTGCACATCTTTTCAATTGTAATTATACCAAACAGCCTTGTTCATAGATGCATTCCTCTGCATTTAAACTAGTACCCTCAGTCAGTGCTTCCAGTACATTCTTTTTGTGAATCTTGCCATCTAGTCTACGTTCAGTCAACATATGTGACTCATTAACTTTGCATACATTAGTGCATACATCACAGAACGAACTTTATACAGTATTATCTATTAGCTTCCATCACATAATATATTAGTTTCTTTTTTCATCCATCAGTCATTTACTTCTCTCTCCCCTTCCATACTGCCTTAATTGCTTTATTAAAAGCAACATAAACATATTTTAGAATTTGAGAACATGGACATTTACCAGACCATGCAGTATTTTTTTTTTGAAAACTGTTTTATCTCCTTTGTTTTATCCATCTTTCTTTTTTTTTTTTTAACAGAAAAGGGTTTCACAGGAAATCTCTCCCTTGAAGTGTCCATGGTTTGCTTTTCTGCACCTGTTGACTGGATGTTTGTACCCTTGCCTTCTCTTGCCAGTTCATCTTGTACCTGTAGAGAGTCTGCGTATGTTTTTAATCCAGGTGAATAGAAGATGTGCACTAATGTAGAATACAATAAATTGAACCAAAGTTTCATTTATCTACAAAGTCTTAAGGAAGGAAGAAAAGCATGTTTGTTAGTTCTTGTCTGAAATTAAAAGTAGCGGTAGCGTTGTTGCCTCACAGCAAGAGGTTCTCCCATTCGATTCTCAGCTGGAGTGCGGGGAGTGCCTTCTGTGTGGAGTCTGCATGTCCTCCCTGTGGTTGGGTGGGCGTTTGAAAGACATGCATAAATGGGCGTGCCTTCATTGAAGGTTGAAAGTTGAGCTGGCACCTCGGCGTTCGTGAAAATCTACTGCCAATCATTAGCGGACCGGAGTTCCACTGTGGCGACCCCTAACCGGGAAAAGCCGAAAGAACGACAACAACAACCTACATAAACATTTGTGTCTCTCTTCCTCCACAAAATGGAAATAATTTCTACTTTGACTGATATGTTTTCAGTTTAATTAATATAGTTGACCTCTCTGTCAGTCTCAGAATAGGAATATTTATGGAGTCATTGATTAACCAATTTTTTTAGATGTTGGTACCAGATTCTCAAAATCTTTTGAATTAATGCCAAATTCTGAATATTCAGTTCATCAACAAGGATCTCATAATAGTATACTCAACATCGGTTCACTAACAGGATGATGCTTGGAACTGGAAGAAATGATTGAAGAGGAGGCTGGGCATCCTATGTATCCAGGAGACAAGATGGCAGGGAAGAGCAGCAATGTTACTTGGCCTTTGAACCAAAGTCTAACACTCAGGGGGAGGACAAACTAGAAGTGGTGTGGGAATTGTGATGAGGGAAAAGTTTCAGAAGACTGTGAGGAATGCCATAAGAATTAGTGATAGACTTGGCAATTAGACTCCCGTGTAAAGATAGGGCAGAATTCACATCCCCAGCCTACACCCCAAAGAAGGATTATGGTAGCAAGGAAAAGTGTGCATTCAGACAGCAGTTTCAGTGCCTATTAAATAAAGAAGTACAACATGAATTGGTGCTGATAATGGGGGAACTGAATGTTCATATAGGGACAGAAATAACAAGTTATGAGGGCTGCTTGGGTCCACATGGGTGGGACAACAGTAATAAAAAAGGAGAGGTCATTCTAGACTTCTGTCTGACAAATGACTTGATGGTAGCCACATATGGTTAAGCAATAGAGACCGTCAGAAGGTCATGTACAAGACTGGCCAACATGCAACTCGTTGTTAGTAAGGAAAGGGCATTAGGGTACAGTCAGAGACTGTAAAGTCATATCCAGTGAAATAATCTGCCAACAGCATAAACCACAGGTAGCCCCAGTCAGCTGCAAGCGGTGGTCAGAGAAGGCTCAAAGGTCATCAGAGACTAGGCTGAAGACCTGGAATTTGACTGGAGCAAAGGCAAGAGAGTTCAAGGAATTATTCATGACTCTAACACCTCAGAAAATAGAGTTAAAGAAGAATGACAACATCTCAACACAGCATGTGTGAGGACTATAGAACAGATATGCAGCTGAGCCAGGTATGGAGATAAGGCGCATAAGGAAAGGTGGTGATGCAATACAAAAGTTCAGGAAATTATCAAAAGATAGAAGTAGTGCAGAAAAAAAGTGTGAGAGAGAAAAGATGTTCCAGCCTAAGAAGGAATACTGGCCGGCTAACAAAGGGGCTAAGACAGCAATTACAATAGCAAAGAACAAGGTATCAGAGGTACTCTACCAACTACTGGAAAGTGACTCAGCAGATGGTGTAAAGAAATTCTATCGGGTTGCATGGCAAAAATAGAAAGACAGATAGTCACAGGATCATAGGATCGTAGAAGGTTACTAGGCTATTGGCCCTGAGACCCTTATAAGCCTAGCCAAGAGTTTAGCCTGCGTTTAGACAAATCAGCAACCTATGCCCCTGTCCAGCAGGGACACGGGTGGAATTCTAGGGGTATATTTTCTGTTTCTCATCCAGGTTACACTTAATAAGGGGTAAAGAGGTACTCTGCTTGATGTGCAGAGGGAATCTATTCTATAGATGGGGGAGTCTCTGGGAGACAAATCTGTCCCGCCAACAAGTCCTGTTGATGTCACAGACCAGGTTGAGGCTGCGCGTGTGAGTGTGAGTAGAGGGATAGAGCTTTTAGCCTGTGTATGGTAGATGTTTGAGGCCCTGGATTCTCCTGTTGAGGAACCTCTGTGGTCTCTCCAGCTGCTGCATGTGTTTTGCAAGGTACAAGCAGAAAGGGGCATTGTACTCAATAATGGGCCTTAGAAGGGAATACTACAAGGATGTTATGACCTCTTTGTCCCTGGATGAGATACCCTTACTTATGAGGTGGGCCATGTAGAAGACTTTCTGTACAATGGAAGCAACATGGTGGTCAAAAGTCAGATTTCTATCAACCTGGGTGCACAAATCCCTCACGACTGATTGCGTGCTTAGGATGTTATTAATTTGTGGGGATGTCACTCTCCCCAAAGGAGACGATGATGCATTTTTTTTGGTATTCAGCTTGAGGCCATGTTTCTGGCACCAGTCATTTGTCTGAGTGAGATGCTCTTGGAGGATGCCCACATCACTAGAGGAATTGATGACACCACCCAGTTTGCAGCCATCTGCAAACTTGGTCAGCCATAGCCCACTGGTTTTGGCCTGCACCTCAGAAAAGTATATCCCAAATAACAGAGGCCCCAAGACCGAACCCTGGGGTACGCCACTTGTTACTGGTCTACTGCTTGAGGTGGCTTCCCGTTTTGACTAGGTGGGTTCTATCAGTGAGCTGGTTTGCTACCCATCTGATAACATATGGATTGATGCCTAGCTGAGAGAGTTTATCTATTATGCCCATGTGGGGAATAGTGTTAAAGGTTTGGCCAGGTCAAGGTAGGAGGTGTGCACCATCTTCCACTCATCCATGGCTTTGGTGACTGTCTCAAAGAAGTCAACCAAATTTAGTAGACATGACCTCCCCTTGACAAAGCCAAACTGTGTGGGGTCAAGTATTTGGAGGTTGCCAATGTCTTTGTTAGTAAGGTATCATCAGACACTCTTCATAAGGGATATCAGCAATAACCTGCTCACTATAACTCAGGATATCAAAGGCAGATGGAATGAGTACTTCCAGCAGTTTCTTAATGAAAAAAACTCCACAGAAGCGATACTGCCCCAGACATATACTATGATGAAAGGAAGAATAGCTCACCTTAGAGGAAGTAAGAACTGCACTAAGGAAAATTATGCCAGGGAAAGCAGCAGGCTCAGATAAGGTCACAGAGGATATGATCAAAATGTTTGGTGAGTTAGGGGGGAATTGCTTCAGAGGGTACTCATAGCATTATGGAGAGAAAGACATAGCCCAGATGACTGGAGAATAAGCACTGTAGCACCAGTGTACAAGAACAAAGGGGACATTCACAACTATGAGCAGTACAGAGGTATGAGACTCCAGTCACACTTCATGAAAGTACTGGAGAGGGTTACTGATAAATGAATATACAGAGTACTAGAAAGTAAGATGGGAGATGAGCAATTCAGATTCAGATCAGGATGCAGCACAATGAACTCAATGCCTGCAGTGAGACAGATAGTTGAACAGAAGCTAGAGATCAAGAAAGAGTCCAATTGGGCATTGCTAGACTTGGTGACAAAGGTCCCAAGAAAGCTGATTTGGGCAGTCCTATGATATTTAGAAGCCCTAGAAACATTGATAGAAGTAGTGCAGTGCAGGCTATGTACAAGGACCCAATGACAAGTACAGACAGTTTTCAGACTCACAGAGGGTTTCCCAGTGGGAGTGGGTTTACACCAGGATTTAGCTCTGAGGCCACTGCTGTTCATACTGGTGATGGACTATACTGGTAAAGGGTCCACAGGGGAAAGATTAATAAAGCTGCTATATGCAGATGGTATAGCATTACAAGCAGTCTCTGAACAAGAACAATCATCAAATGACAGGGGAATGGAATGTAAAACTGAAGGCACATGAAATGAAACTGAGTACAGAGAAGACATTTGTCATGGCAACAAATGGAGGAATCAGAAGAAGCTGAAAACTGAGACAGAAAGGAAACAGTGGGGCAGTTTAACAGCTTCAAGTATCGGGAAGGGGTGGTTGAGGAGAAGGGAAGTCTAAATGAAGAGGTCAAATCTAGAATCAGAGGGGCTGCAGCCAACTGGCACAGTCAGGGGTAGTGTGTGATAGAAGAATGACAAAGAAGATGAAAAGTAAGGTGTACAAAACAGTGATGTGACTAGTACAGCTGTATGGTACAGAAACCTAAGCAGTAAAGGGAGAGCGGGTGAGGAATCTACAAGTGATGGAGATGAAGTGCCTAAGAAGAAAAGTAGGATGAACACTGTGGAACAGACGAAGAAATGACGGCATCAGAGCAGAAACCAAAGCAGCTCCAGTTGCAGATAAAGTCAAACAGAACAGATTATGGTGGTTCAGACAAGTGTGCAGGAAAACAGCAAACATTTTGGAAGAGACAGGAAGAAGGCAAGAGGAAACAAAGGCTTCCAGATAAGAGATGGATGGATTGTGAGAGAGAAGACCTGCAACATAAAGCCTGACCATGGAAAAAGGTAAGAGAGTGGCACTGAATCGAGAAAGATAGCAACAGTTGTCATGATACCCTGACCTCATGTAGAAAATGTGAAAAAAAAGGGTCTGATAGTGGTGATGATGATGATGATGGTGAAAGGTGGCTGATATGCAGCTAGATTCCTATCTCAACAGAACTAGTAGCTACAGTTAATTTCAGTCTGGCTTTCAGTCAAGGAACAGCTTCAAAATGGTCCTCACTAGGGTCCTTAATTATTTATTAGAGGTGAGAAAGCAATGCTTTCATTCCATTCTGATCCAACTCTAACTGATTTCTCAGCATTTCCCACTCTTCTAGATAATTTGCTCTACTACGGCAGTCTATCAGCTGTGGTCTTTGATAGATTTCCTCCTACTTGTCCAGTTAATAAGAGAGGGTAGCTTCTAGTGTCACTGTATCCTGGCAATACCCTCTCACATGTCATGTTTTGCATGGGTGCTTTGTTTTACTCTGTCTACATTCTTCTGCTTGGTGACATTATTCAGGGTTCATAGCTTCATACTAGGCTATCTGCCCTAGGGCATTTATAAGCCTAGCGAGAGTGTGTTTGGCTTTCGCCACCCATTTTAAATTAATTTTGCTATGCCCTTTTTTGAGGTTAGTATACTGTGCCTCTGTCTAACAGTGACACAGAAGTGATACCCGGGATAAACCTACGATCTCCCATCCACTCATCAAGATTCCTCTTGAAGAGAGTCAATGAGGGACTCTGCCTAACCTGGACTGGGATTTTATTCCAGAGTGAAGGGAGCCTCTGGGTTATGAATCTGTCCCTCCAGCATGTCCTATTTATTTCAGTGCTGAGGTTCAAGTCTCTCAAGCGCGTAGCTTGATGGGATTTGGATTTTCTGAGGTGCAGCATGTCCATTAATTCCGGGTTGGACATGGCTTTATACGTCAGGCACAGATCGCCTCTGAGCAGGTAGTATGCCACTGAGTAGAGCTGGAGTTTCTTTAACCGGGCAGCATATGGCATCTGTTTGAGCCCTTTGATCCTCTTGGTGAGGTACTTTTGGGGTCTTTCCAGTTGCTGCAGGTGTCTGGTAAGGTACATCCCAAAAGGGGCACTGTACTCAATTATGGACCTGATGAGGGATGAGTAAAGAGGCACGATGACTTCCCCTGATCTAGATGTGAATCCCTTCATGATTAGGTGGGCTATATAAAATGTTTTTCTAACCACTTTGGCCACATGGTTTTCAAATGAGAGATTGCTATCAACTTGGGTCCCCAGGTCCCTAATTACTTCTTCCGTACTTAATGGATTACCACCTATGAGGTAATTTGTGGGCACTTTGTTTTTGCCAAAGGGGATGACTATACACTTTTTGGCGTTTAGCTTGAGGCCATGGCTCTGGCACCAGTTGTCTGTTTCTATGAGGCCCTTTTGTAGGATGCTTGTGTCGGCTGGAGAGTCGATTATGGCGCCTAGTTTGCAGTCATCTGCGAACTTGGTCAGCCACGTCCTTCCGTATTGGCCTGTACCTCCGAGAAATATATACTGAACAAGAGAGGTCCCAGGACTGAGCCTTGTGGGACGCCACTTCTAACTGGTTTGGAGTCTGACATGGCTCCAGCAATTCTAACCATGTGGGTTCTGTCCTTGAGCCAGTTTGCAACCCATCTAGTGACATAGGGGTTTATATTTAAGCTGGTGAGCTTATCTATAATGCCCGAGTGGGGTATTGTATCGAAGGCTTTTGCGAGGTCCAGGTAGGCTGTGTGGACCACCTTCCCCTCGTCAATGGCCTTGGTGACTGTTTCAAAGAAATCGACCAGGTTTAAGAGGCAGGATCTGCCCTTAACAAAGGAGGTGACATGCAACAGTAACTCTGCTTAACTAAGGCCTTGGAGTCTGCAATTAACAATCTCACTAACAATTTGAAATGCATCCAAAACTAGATGATTCTACAAATGGTTAAAAGGTGAACACCTCTTTGACAGCTGCCATGGCAACCATTCTTCAAGCTTCCCATGCTCCACATCTGTACCCTGTGTCGTCTGTGGAAGGGACAGACTGGAATTTGTGTCAAAGGTGAGCACTCTAGATGTTATTTTGGACAATATATTGACACTTAAAAAACAGATGTCAGCTTTGCCAACTATCCCTGCTTCCATTTAAAGGAATTTGGTTCTTGTGAAGTACTCTATTTTACCTTAGGATCTCCCAGTGAATATGCATGCCTCAGTCTCCTCCTGGATTATTGCAAGTTCATATACCTGGAGCTACCTGACTATGAACTTGTCTTTAATTGCTGAAGGAGTCTGCAGCCTAGGTACTTATTGGGATAACTGGTTATGAACATGTTAATGCAATCCTCTGTAATCTGCACTGGCTGATGTTTAGATCATGTATTACCTATAAGGTGTTGGTTGTGATTGAGTTCACTATCTTTAGGTACTGCTGGGCTGGTATCATCCTTCTTGTGCTTTATGCTATACCTCTTTGGGACTTATGGTGGTTCCAAAGGCGGTGTTAGTATCCGGGGTTTCTACATTTGTCATCCAGGGCCCATACCTTTGAAACCAGTTTAGTGTAACTGGTGGGGGTTCCCAGAGGCTAAGCAGCTTCAGGAGGTCTCTAAAAATGAATTTTTTTGAATTTTTTTACAATATATGATATATAATACTTTCACCTGAGGATCTGTTACACAATTAAAGCATTACTTTTATTCATTGTTACATCCTACATCATTATGCCTTGTTTGTTTACACACATGTTTTATGGCTTCCTTTGTATAATGCTGAATGTTTACTCAATTTAACAGATTTGAACCTGAGCTTTGAACTTCGGGGAATGAGGTATAATAGTGGTTCACGCATTCAGGAAGAGTACGTATGAATCAATCAGGATCTGGTACTGCTGCCATGAAAGCACAATGTTATGTATTACTTCAGCAAGTTTTCTTCAACGAACAAGCTTTTTTGCAAAAGCTGATAATTACCCAGAGACTGTGGGACGTTGGAATAGGTTATATTTTAGGGTGCAAGGGATGAAGGCACCTGTATGACAAATAAGGAAGACATAACTCAACCTCTGAGAACAAGAAATCTGGACAAAGCCATAAATAAAAGTGGGACAAAGGACCAAAAGTAGGAACAGTTTTTAAATGTTGCTCTTACAAACTTAGAAAGTTGATAGAATAACAGGTTTTGCATTAGAATGAATTTTCTGAAGGTTATGACGTCTGAAACTCAAATGTATCATTATTTTTTAACTTCAGTCTTTAATAATTTGCCACTAATCTGTCAGAAAACCACAATTTTATGAAAAACGGACTGAAAATATTTATTATTTATTGACATTTGTTGACCAGGAAAGTCCACTGGGTCAGAAACCCATTTTTAATGGAGGCCCGGGGAGAAAAGCTCCACAGTTAAAGTATTATACAACAATTATACAAGAATAAGTACAAAACAAAACAGATATAACATAGCAGAGATGCATATGGTGGAGGGACAGGTTCCTAACCCAAAGACTTCCTATACTCTGGAACAAACGTCCTATTCACGTCAAGCACTTCACTGGCCTTCTTTAAGAGAAATCTTGACGAGTGGGTGGGCAATAGGAAGTTCACACCGGGGATCACTTCAGTGGCCTTGCTTTACAGGGGCACTGGGAACTAAGTTTGGGTGGCATGATGCCAAGGAATCTTCTTGAGCTAGGCTTATATAAGCTACCGAGCCGTTAGCCTAGTACACACCTATGAACCTATGGATTCTTAGTGATATACATTCAATCAGAATAATAGTAATGAACTATAGTAAAGTATAGCATACTTTCAATCCACACGAGTAGTCTCATGTATAAAAACATCGTAAAAATTGATACATTTGAGGCAAAAATCTGGACATTCTGTGAAAATCTGTACAGTTGAGAGGTATGAAGGAGGACTTGCCCTTTACTTCATTCAGATCTTTAGATTTTATGTTTTAATTGTTGCATTTTCATAGAAATGACTTTCTGTGTAAATCTGAGTCAGTGAATGGTATTACATCCTAGAAAAAGCTCGGCAAAATCAGTAATACATGCTGTAAGAGAAGTGTTTTCCAGAAGGATTGGAGAAAAGGAGTAATCCTAAACTTAAGGCTTCAAAAACTAAGAATCATAGCAGATGACATACGTAGACTCACTTTCTCTATTAAAAAATGCTCCAAGTTTCTGTCTGAAACTGCACTGTTATTTTTGGATTGTAGAAAATTATTTCCTGACATGGCCAAAATCTCCTGGGCCTCGATTACTATAAACAGTGGGTGTGGTAATGTTGGAAAGGCAAACGGTGTCATATTTTACATATGAGAACATCTATTAAGTACAGAGACTTGGACTGCCGTAGAGCAAGAAACACTATTATTTCTTGTCAGCAAGTTACTTATTATATATGCAGTTTGTTTATGTAAAAATGAAAGAAAACAAATTATTTGTTGTCACTATACATTTAAATACAGTGTATGTAAAGGCCCCAGACTGATTTTTGTCATGAAAAAGGTTTGCACGGTTTTGCGCACCGGGCAGTCGGTTAGCTACGGTTAAATTATTACCGGCTCCACTAAGTCTCCTCTTCAGTTTTTCCCTTCAAACTAGTCTAACTCTCAACCTAAGCACTCAAAAAGCATCTTACAGCCCAGCACTTGCTCAGATCTAATAGCAAGCACTAATATACCCTGACACTGATTGCCCAGCAGGGCAAGGCTTTTTATTCACCCCTCACCAACCAAGCGACTAAGCAGCTCACACTACTATTCAGGCATGACCAAAGGGCAACTTCAGGTGCACTCTCCAGTCCAGCTGGTGGATCTGGGTATCCTGAGGCAATGTTACAACTGCCTCATGTACACGGACAACCCTCTCCTCCTACCACAAAACACTAACATATGCGAGATATGCAAGTATACAGCCAAACTGGAAGCTAAGCTGTCTCCACCCAAGACTGGAACAGACAGTCAGGAGGAGAAGGTTAACACTTGCACCACAACTCCAGTTGCACACAGACCTACTAAAACAGCACTGGCAAAAAATACACATAAATACACAAAATCACACTCGGAGGCTCTACATAAAAACCTGCAAAAGCATCAGAGACCTCCAAAGCAGACACCCAAACAACCTGCACTTCCCGTCACAAACAGACAACACATAAAACACAAAATCAGTGTGCTGCACAATCACAGCCCTTAAGGCGAAATAACATTCCTAACACACTAGTAATAGGTGACTCTATAGTCAGGCACAATGACATCCCACTCAATAGGCTGGACAAGCAGAAGGTTACTGTTAGCTGCCTGTTGGGAGCCAGAATCCGCCAGATAACACAAGTACTCGGGTCACTCCAGAACAAGTACAAATATGACTCTGTCATTGTTCATGTTGGTGTGAATGACCTGAGACGTACCTCCCTGGACTACATGAAAAGAGACATGGAAGAGCTCTCTGATCATATAGCCCAGGCTGGTATGACCCTGACCCTGAGTAGCATCCTGCCTCACCAAGAATGATACCTCAGTATAAAGAAAAAATGATCAATTTCAACAATTGGCTAAGCTTCTGGTGTCATTCAAAGGGGATCCAGTGTCTGTCAGCCTGGGACGACATGCTCGACAAGCCGCGTTGCTTCGCAAGAGATGGCTTGCACCTGTCACCCCTAGGCTTTCGAATACTGGCCAAGGCTATTGCTGCCCCCATAGTGCCTTTTTTAGGCAAGGCTCAAAAGTCAAACCCACCTCCGTAAACAGCACAATTAACAAAAAAATGAGGGTTATGCTACTCAATGCCAGGAGTTTAAATCTCAAAATGCACGCGCTTGAAGCACTCCTCAGTATGGAGAACGTTGACATCTGTGCAGTAACTGAAACCTGGTTCAAGGCTCCAGACAGCACCCTAGCACTACCGGGCTACAACTCATACCACACGTTTCTACCACAGAACATGGACCAAAACTCAAAAGGAGGGGGGTGTATCTATATTCATCAAGGATACCTACACCTCCAGGTTAGTGACACAGCATGATACCTCTAAGATCATCCATGTGCAACTAACATCGGGCAAATCTGCAATGCAAATTGTGGCCTGCTACAGATTACCCTCCATGCCCCAGGACCACCACTTCACCTTTCTGGAAACACTGGAAAACATGAAGGTCCTACCGAACACCCTGACATTGGGCAATTTCAATTACCCTACCATTCACTATGAAAACTACTCGAGTACAAATTCCCAGGCCCAGTGCTTCATGGAATTCATCAACTCAAACGCCCTGGATCAGCTGGTAAACTCCCCTACCAGTGGTGAAAACATACTGAACCCGGTCATCACCATCATGGGCGACAAGTGCGCCACACCGGAGGTCAACCCGTCACTGGTTAGATCAGACCATAAACTAATCACTCTGGATGTCCACACCCCCCCACCACCCCCAACTAAGGAAACCACAGTAAAAAACTTTTCTAAAGCAAACTTCACCTTACTTAAGACCTTTACCAATGCACTCTATGAGCACCTACAAGGATGCATGGATCGTGCCATCCCTAGCAAAACCAAGACTCACTCCTCTAAGAGAAGGAAACCAGTTTGGTGGACCCCTGCAATAAACAGGCTATACAATAGAAGGAGAAAACTAGCTCAGAAAATAAAGCAAATCCCAAGAAGGAAAGACATCCCTGATCAGTATCAATAAGAAACTAAGGTCCCTCATGAAATCATCCAAGGCTAACTTCGAAAGAAAAATAGCCAAGGATTCAAAAGATAACCACAAACCCTTCTTTAGCTATGTTAAGAATCTAAGGGGCATCTCGCAGATATGCACTGAACTAGTGCAAAATAGCACAAAATATACGGAACCTATTGATATTGCCAACATCCTGACAGATAGATTCAATGCAAACTTCACCCCCCTCTCACCTCCAAAAGGGCCCGCAACAATACCAGAAAAGTGCAGTGTCCCAAAAATCACAGATGCACAGGTGAAAACAGCCCTTTCAAAAGCCAAAAGCACAGCATCAATGGGACCAGATGGTGTTCCAGGCTGCGTCTTGCACAAACTACAGAACAAACTAACCCCCCACCTAAACACGCTGTTCAGCCTCAGCCTCTCCACAGGCTATGTGCCCATAGAATGGCACACAGCAACGGCTATTCCTCTCCACAAAGGAGGGGCCACAACTGACCCTGGTAACTATCGCCCCATAAGCCTGACTAGCCTGGTCTGCAAGGCTATGGAGAGCATCATCATGGAACTCATTAACAAAGACATTGGGAACCTCTAAACACTTGACCCGACCCAGTTCAGCTTTGTTAAGGGCAGATCATGCCTACTAAACCTGGTTGACTTCTTTGAGACAGTCACCAAGGCCATAGACGAGGGAAAGGTGGTTCACACAGCCTACCTTGACCTCGCCAAGGCTTTCGACACCATTCCCCACTCGGGTATTACAGAAAAACTCACCAGCCTGAACATAAACCCCTATGTCACGAGATGGGTTGCCAACTGACTTACAGACAGAACTCACACTGTAAGAATAGCAGGCTCCAGGTCCAACTCTAAACCAGTCACAAGTGGTGTCCCACAAGGCTCGATCCTGGGACTCCTACTGTTCGGCATATACTTCTCAGAAGTACAGGCAAACACAGGAGGACTATGGCTAACCAAGTTCGCAGACAACTGCAAACTGGGAGTCATAACTGACTCTCCGGCTGACACGGACATCCTCCAAAAGGGCCTTACTGAGATGAACACCTGGTGTCAAAGTCATGGCCTCAAGCTAAATGCCAATAAATGCACAGTCATCCCATTTGGGAAAAACAAAATACCCACGAATTAACACATAGGTGGCAGCCCCCTTAATATAGAAGAGGTAATACGAGATCTGGGGACCCAGGTAGATAGTAATCTCTCCTTTGACAATCATATTGCCAAAGTAGTTAGGAAATCCTTCTATGTGGCCCATCTAATTACTAAAGGGTTCGCATCTAGAAATAAAGAGGCTATAGTGCCCCTCTACTTGTCACTCATTAGACCCATCATAGAGTACAATGCCCCATTTGGGATGTACCTCACAAGACACTTCCAACAGCTGGAAAGACCACAAAATTACCTCAACAAGAGGATTACTGGCCTCAAACATATGTCCTATGTAGCCCGACTGAAAAAACACCGGCTGTACTCAGTGGTATATTGCTTACTCAGAGGTGATCTCTGCCTGACTTACAAAGCCATGTCCAACTCAGAATTGATGGACATGCTCCACCTAAAGAAATCTAAGTCACTATGAGCCACGCACTCTAGTGAGCTAAACCTCGCCACAACAATAAATAGGACATACTGGAGGGATAGATTCCTGTCACAGAGACTCCCCATGCTTTGGAACAAAATTCCAAATTACATCAGGCAGATCCCCTAACTAACACCCTTCAAGAGAAACCTTGCCGAGTGGATGGGTAACAGAAAATACACCCCTGGGATCACTTCATTGGCTCTGCTTGACAGAGGATCAGTTAATTAATCAATGGGGCGGCGAAAGCCGACAAACTATGGCTAGGCTTATAAATGCCCTCAGGCAGATAGCCTAGTACCTACCTATGAACCTAAAAGAAAATACTGCAAATAATTTGAGATATGGTGATAACGGTATTCTTTGTTCTGTGGTGTCTTTGTATTTCTTTCCCCTGGTGAGTCCCTTTTGCATAGTAATAACATGATTTAATTAACTTTAGTGGCCACCGTTTACTTCTTTACACCTGTATTTTTGAAAGGCAAACACAGTAATATGCATTATTTATTTTTGTTTTTGTTGATTTGTTGTAAAATCAACAGTCTGCAGTTTGAGTTATGTTTCTTCTGTTTATCGTTATGCAGGAAGGAGAAACAAAATCTTGAGTGCAAAACAGTGATGTGAGTCTTGTGACATGAGACAATTATTCGATGCATTGTAATTTATATGAGATAAAAATCAAAATTAAGAAAAGTGAAATACAAACTGAAGTTGAAAAACATTTTATGAATCTATATTATTTAACTGGACAAGCTGATTTGGAATACTAAATTGTCCATATGAATGAGCCTTACTTTATTAAATAACTTCAAGTGACCTTTCAATAACATAGGATAAACCCCACCCTGCAAAAGTGCATTAATTCAGCCTAAGCTGGACTTAGGCCCCAGCTACCCTGCATGAATAAGCAACACCAGCAGCCAACGCCACACCACGTTCCCATTAAATGATGAAATACCTGGGTAATTTTGAAGAACTAAAGCTCTTTGATTTTTGACATTTCCTATCTGCATTACAGTTCTGTGTCTTTTTACTATTAATGAAACAAAAGAATTTAATGTATGTGATTTTCCAGAAGGTAGAATGCAAAATCATGCTGATGCCAACATATTACTACATTACATCTTCTATCATTTGAAAGTAGGAGGAAAAAACACAAACTAATGCCAACAAAAGATAAATGCCTGGGGGGGGACACAACATTAAGGCAGCTGGCTAACACCTCAGGAAGACCTACATTAGCAGAATATTTACCATTTGAAACTAGGAGGCAAAAAAAAATCACACTAACACAAAAGATTGACAAGTAAGAAGCCAAGAATCTGTACCACAGCAAATCCATCCATTCATCAACCCCTTTTTTCCATTGTTACACATGGGGTGAGAGTCATCTAGAGCCAAGGTTTACACCACCAGGTGGCTAGTCCTGCCATGGTAGTTCGTCCATGCTACACACTCCCACACCTATGGTCAGTTTGAGTGTCTAGTCCACTTACTGCATGTCTTTGGAATATGGGAGGAAACCCACATAAACACAGGGAGGATATGCAGGCTCCACCCAGTAGACACCCCAGCCAAGAATTGAACTGGGGCACCTCTTACTATGAGGCAACACCACTATCCGCTGCACCATTGCAGCTCATTTGCAAATAACTTCTGATAAACTACTGGACTCAAGAACATAAACACTGATTAAAAGCCTGCATCAAAACTAGAAATTTTCCAAGGAAAGCACAAACTATAAAAAAACTAATAACACTCATTTTTTTCTTTCAATCAATGATATCTTATAACATGTGAAGCACAATTCTAAAATAGGGATTTTTAGGGAAAACTAAAGAAGTGTGATGTAGTAAGATGACCTCACTGAAAGCATAGGAAGGATGTAAAATTAGAAGTTATGTACCTACCATAACGTTCCATGTTAGTTGTCTTCTCTCGCCTTCTTTCTTGCTGGATGGGTTCGGAGCCGATCCTCGGCTCGACTGCTACTGCTTTAGCTCGAGAACTCCTTTTACCAGCTCGAGGCAACCCTATATCCCATGATGCAAGGCGGAACTACCTCAGATCTCGTTTGGCAGCTAACTAACCTTGCTAAAGACTATCCTAACAGAAATAGGAACAATGGTTCCTAAAAGAAATCCTCCTAACAACTTACGGAGGAAACAATCTAATAGGAACTCTCCAAGATCTGTCCAGGCCAGGGGAAGGAGGAGGGGAAGGCGAGAAGACAACTAACATGGAGCGTTATGGTAGGTACATAACTTCTAAATGTTAAGTTGTCAATCCGCTTATTCTTGCTGGATGGGACCGCGTCCCTAGCACCTGCATCCCGGGTGGCTAAATGGAACAGACTCTTGAGAACTGTGGAACCAAAACTGGCCCTATCTCTAGAGGCCAAGTCCAACTTGTAATGAGAGACAAAGGTATGAGGTGTGGCCCAAGTAGCTGCTGCACAAATGGTATCAATGGGTAGTCTATCCTGAAAAGCTGCAGAAGTGGATAGACTCCTGGTTGAATGTGCTTTTGGCTTAGAAGATAGCTGTTTGCCCCTGAGAGAGTACACATAGGAAATAGTGGAAGTCAACCATCTGGATAAGGTCACCTTAGATACTGGAAGACCTATCCTGTTCTCTGCATAGGAGACAAATAGTTGGTCCGATTTTCTGAATTGTTTAGTTCTATGCAAATAGTACCTGAGCTGACGATGGACATCCAAAAAATGCAGTTTCTGTTCAGCTCTGTCGGAATAGTTTGGGAAAAAGACTGGCAGATCTATAGATTGGTTAATGTTGGTTTGAGATACGACTTTGGGAAGAAAGGAAGGGTTAGTTCTTAATGATACCCTGTCCTTATGAAAAACCAAATAAGCGGATGCAGAGAGCTTGAATCTCGAAAACCTTCTTGCAGAAGTGACAGCCAGTAAAAATATAGTTTTCCAGGTCAATAACTTCAAAGAACATGAAGCAGACGGTTCAAGGGAGGTAGTATCAAGGATGCCAACATTAAGTTTAGATCCCATTGCGGAGGAGGATGCTTTATAGGTGGTTTTAGGAGGAAAACTCCTCTGAGAAAGGCCTTGCATAACCTATGAGACATAATGTTATTGTCATGCAGGCCAACATGATACTTAGAAATAGCAGCCAGTTGTACTTTGACTGTAGATGACGAGGATCCTGAATGAAAAACCTCCGCCAGGAAATCTAAAACCGAATGTACAGAAGCAGTAAAGGGGTCAATATTTCTGGAATTCCAAATAGCCACTTGCTAGCATAAACAGTCCTAGTGGACGACTTCAAGGAAGAGACTAAAATGTCTCTGACTGAGTCAAATCATCGGTAGCCTGGCTAGGGTAGGAAGTGGAGCAACCAAGCAGTGAGGTTGAGAGAATGAATGGCCCGGTGCTGCTGACCCGATTGGTGGATCAAGAGATCCGGAACTGGGTCCAGATGCCAGGGCTGCACCAGAAGGTGACGATGCAGAGACGGAAACCAAATTTGTCGAGGCCAATATGGGGCAATGAGGATCAATTTGGCTCTCAAAGCGGTGGCTTTCTGAATGACTTGTGGAATCAAGGGAAAGGAGGAAAAAGTCCCGGGGCCAATCCTGGGTTAGAGAGTCTCTCAGAGGTTGGCCTGGAAGGGAGAGTGAAGAAATCGAGGCACTTGTTGTTTTGAGGAGTAGCAAAAAGATCGCAACAAGGAGTGCCCCACTTCAGAAAAATCTGATCCACTACAGATTGCTTGAGAGACCACTCGTGAGGCATCAGAATGGATCTGCTCAGCCTGTCCGCTAATAGGTTGGACCTGCCGGGATGTGCGTTGCTATCAGAAACCGCTGAGAAGAGATCGCCCACTGCCAAAGTCTGAGAGCTTCTCGACATAACGGATAGGACCTGGTCCGCCCTGCTTGTTGATGTACCAGACTACGGACATGTTGTCCGCCTGTACTGCAATAGTCCCGTGGGAAGAAAGTCGTTGAGGGCTTGCAACGTTAAAAGCACTGCTCTCATCTCCAGGACATTTATGTGCAGATGGTATTCTATGGGTTGCCGTCCGTGGACCATCCTGCCCTGATAATGCCCCCACCCGATCAGAGAGGCATCCGTAGTGACTGTGGCAACTGGAGGAGGGGAATAAAGGGTCGGCCCTGATGAAGAAGAGGGAAGATATCCACCAGTTCAGATGAGCTCGCACGACTGTGTTACCAAGATTCCGTGCCTCATCGGAGACTGTGGTACGACCACTGCGTGAATAGCATCCACTGCAGAAGGCGAGCCAGTGGTAGAAGAACAATGGCCGCAGCCATAAGACCTAGAACCTTCAGTATAAATCTGGCTTTGATCTTGTTGCTTTGCAAAAGAAGCGAACAAATTTTTGGATGTCCAGAATTCTTTGATCTGTTAGTCTGGCTAACATTTTGACGGTGTTTAATTCTGCCTATAAAGGTGATAGATTGGCAAGGCAGCAGAGAAGATTTTTCAAGTTTACTGAAATTCCCAAACTCCTGCAAAGCTGTAGAGTGTAGTCTCTGGACTGAAGA
Source organism: Protopterus annectens (assembly GCF_019279795.1). Lineage (NCBI taxonomy): Eukaryota > Metazoa > Chordata > Ceratodontiformes > Protopteridae > Protopterus > Protopterus annectens. Next base: position 1,951,947,234 of record NC_056729.1, read on the forward strand.
AGCTGACACTTGGTGGTGGCGGAGAGGAGCCAGTCATCCAAATAGGAAACACCTGGAATCCTCGGCGTCTCAGATGAGCTGTGACCACTGCCATGCATTTGGTAAACACTCTGGGGCTGAAGTGAGGCCAAAGGGCAGGGCTCTGAATTGGTAATGACTGGTCCCTAGCAGCGGAGAAACCTTCTGGAGCGTCTGTGAATCTTTATGTGATAGTGCATCCTGAAGGTCTATAGAGCACATCCAGTTGTCCTTGCCCAGAAAGGGCAGAATGGACTGAAGCGTGACCATCCGAATCTTGCCTTCCTGACAAATCTGTTCAGATTGCTCAGGTCTAATATTGGTCTCCAATCTCCCGTCCTTTTGGGGACCAAAAGAATCTGGAGTAGACGCGGATCCTACCTGGTCTGCTGGCACAGTCTGGGCTCTTTTTCTAGGAGCTTTGAAACCTCCTGTTCTGCCAAATCCCTTTGACCGGGTGAGATGTCTGGAAGGGATTGAAGAGGTCGGAAACCTTCGAAGGGGATTTTGTAACCCTCGGATATAATCGACTGTACCCACATCTCTTGAGATAGGGATTGCCAGGCTACTGGGTACAGCGACTGCCTCCAAGGGTGGACAGTCGGGCAACACCTCAGGGATGCTGAAAGGGCTTCTCAGGAAGAGACTCCCTGTTGCCCTGGTTCTGAGGACCCCTGCCTCTAGGGCGTCTATTATTGTTACCCCTCTGCCTCTGGGGGTAAACTGACCACGTGTGTCCAGTGTAGCTCCTTGGGCTTCTTCCCCTTCTGACCCTTGGGGTATGATCTAGAAGGAGTGGAAAACTGGACTCCAACGGCAGAAAGAGTTTTACCGTCCTGTTCACACCTGGTCAAGGTATCCTTCACCTGAGGTCCGAACAAAGCCGAACCATCAAAGGGAAAGCCTCATCCAGGCTTGCAACTCCTGTGCCTGTAGCCGGATATGAGCATGGAGGAGTTAGATATGGAATTCAGGATAGCAAGCTGCGAGGCAATCTTTTCCTGAGCCCCAGCAGCAGAAGGATCCTGGACTACTTCTCCCAGTTCCTTGAGAACATCTCGTTGAAGCCTGGTGAAGTGACAAAGATAATTCAGGGTCGCTGAAGAAAACATCCGCTTTCCATACCTGTCCATGGTCCTAGAGTCCTTATTAGGAGGATGGACAGGTACTGAAAATTCCTTCTTAGTGGCAGCCGCCACCACCATAGCATCCACGGAACACCTTGGAAAGGAACTGTTTGTCCAATGAATTTGGATGGTCTTCTTGGGACAGGTTCCCCAGAATCTGATGCCTTACGAGCCACTACCTGCATGAGTGGGTGGCGGAGACACCCAGGAGGTGGAGGGTCGGGATCCAAAGCCTCCAGGTATACCGACTCATCCTCGGAGGGGTCAATGGAGGCCAATTCCCCTCTGTTTGAGGAGCTCAAGGATGTCTGAAAAGAGACATCCTCAGAGGGGACCATGGGGAACCCTCCGACTCATCTAAGTCGGTATCAGATGTAGTAGACTCAGGGAGTCTGTGTGTTTTTCACCTGCAGGATCAGGAGAAACCTCGGAAGAGGAGGAAAGTGGGGAAACCTGGGGCGATGGATCCCTGGGCCTGTGAGCAAGAGGTTGGCAAGAGGCATCTGCAGGCACTGAAGAGGGAGGAGCTAGAGGACGGACCGCTGACCTGGCTCAGAGGCCAGGACACTCCTCATCACCTCAAAGGCTCCTCTCCCGGGAGGCCGGAACACACCGAAACAGGAATGGCCGGCTCCAAAGAGAGAAGGCTCGAGGCCGATGTCGGGAGAGGGAGGCGGGTCGGACAAGGGTCCGATGCCGCTGACAGTGGAAACACCGCGGATCCCTCCAAGGAAGGTCTCAAGGAGGAGATCGGGCCGACGGAGGATGTATCGGCTCCGCATCAAACAGTCGCTGTCAGCTCCGCCGAACTGCGGTGTGGAGTCGGAGGGGAAGTTCAAGGATTGGGGCTATAGCGAAGTCTGTTGAGACGGGCTATGGAGCATTTGGGCCAGTGCCTGAGACTTCAACAGCCTGCTTACCACCCTCTCTAAATCGTGGTCAGACAGCCTGGAAGATCTCGAAGATCGGCTCCGATGGCTCCGCTCCGACAAAGAGGAGACCCGGAGCAGTGGATACTCAGTATAGAAGGGGACCGGGATCTCTTACGGGTGAAGCCATCGGAAGTCCCTTGAACCCCAGATGGAGCCGAGGATATTATAAAGTGTCGGCTCCAGCCAAGGCCACAGTAGTCAGGGTATCGAACCCACTACTTGAACAGCAGATGTATCGGCTCCAGCCGGAGCCGATGTCGGCTCCGCCAGAGCCGGAGCCACCGGTGGTTTAGAAGGTTTTCCTGACCCTAATTTAGGAGGAGAACCTTCTGGCTTAAGTAAGCCTCGGAGGATGAGTTTATTCCTCCTTTCCTGCAGGACTCTGTAGCTAAAAGCATGACATAAAGCACAGGAGTCCTGAAGGTGCAAAGGCCCCAGGCAATAAACACAAGAAGTGTGACCGTCTGTCAGAGACATTTTCTGACAGCACTGGTCACACTTCTTGAAGCCTGAGACCTTGCCTTCCTTTGACATCCTAGGAGGATGGAAAACACAAACAATCCCAACAAACACACAAAATTAATCCCTTACACAAACACACAGGAAGGGAATAACCAATGGGAAAGTAGGCCTGACTAAAACTTTAGACTAAATATTATAAAAAAGTTTGAAAACAAGGGAATAGGGTGGGCTGTAACTAACTACAGACTAAACTGACACTAAAAGGGAAAAATAAACCCCTAACTACTCTTTTTCTTATTTTACAAAGAAAAACTTACCTCAGCTGGCAAAGGAGACCTCTTTCGCTAAGCGGCAAATGAGATCTGAGGTAGTTCCGCCTTGCATCATGGGATATAGGGTTGCCTCGAGCTGGTAAAAGGAGTTCTCGAGCTAAAGCAAGGTCGAGTCGCCGGATCGGCTCCGAACCCATCCAGCAAGAATGAAGGCGAGATTGACAACTTAACATCATATGTTACATTATGTCCTTTGAAAAGGTAGATCTAAATGCAGATTATATAATGCAAACAGGACATATTACTATGTAATGATTAGATGAGAAATAATCAAACATTGTATTGAGATACTGTAAACATCCAGAAAGTATTGTGGTGCAGAGGAAACAATTATCAACCTCAGAACAAAGTAACTATTTCTGGAGTACACTTTACAATTAAGGCAGCATGCCAGTTTTGAATACTTTTCCAGCAAGGTAGAGGGTCTGAGCCTTAAAGAGGGAAAGCATTTAAACATTTTCGGAGAAAGGCATCAAAAACATCACTAGCAACAGTATACTAAAGCATTAATAATAAAGCATTTCTAAAAATATACTTTTCCTAAAACTATGAAAAGTAGAACTATACATGTATTCCGGCAGTTAGTGCAGAGGATAAAGGTTATGAACTTCTAATCAGATATTCTGTAGTCAAGAATTCGATCCTGTCTGCCTCCACTTGCCTACTGTGTGATACTGATCAAGTCAGTTAACCGATCAGTGACATGGGGTAATTGAGGAACCGTGACAGGCTCTTTGATGGTTTCCTAGACCAAATGCTAAGTAACTGCTTATGAATCTAAGTCAGTCTCTGCAACAGCTATTCCTTGTAGGAGTCATAGGTTCATAGGTAGGTACTAGGCTATCGGCCCAAGGGCCTACGTAAGCCTAGCCAGCAAGGTTCCATAGCTTACGCCACCCAAGAAAGTTATTTTCCTGTGCCACTGTCCAGCAGAGACACAGAAGTGATCCCCGGGGTGTATTTCCTATTTCCCATCCACTCATCAAGATTTTGCTTGAAGAGTGCTAATGAAGAACTTTGCTTGACATAGATGGGTAGCTTGTTCCAGAGTATAGGAAGTCTCTGGGACAAGAATCTATCCCTCCAGCGTGTCCTGTTTATTGTGGTGACAAGGTTTAGGTCCCTAGAGCATGTAGCTTGGAGGGATTGGGATTTCTTTAGGTGTAGCATGTCCAACAGCTCTGGGTTGGACATAGCTTTATATGTTAGGCAGAGATCACCTCGGAGTAGGTGATATGCTACGGAGTAAAGCTGGAGTTTTTTGAGGCGGTCAGTGTAGGGCATTTGTTTGAGGCTAGTAATCCTCTTTGTGAGGTACTTCTGTGTCCTTTCCAGCTGCTGCAGATGTCCTGTGAGGTACATTCCAAAAGGGGCGTTGTATGGGTCTAATGAGTGATGAATAGAGGGGAACAATGACCTCTTTTTTTCCTGGATGAGAACCCTTTTATGATGAGATGTGCCATGTAGAAGGACTTCCTGACTACTGTGGCAATGTGACTATCAAAGGAGAGACTACTGTCCACCTGGGTCCCAAGGTCTCTTATCACGCATTCAGTGTTAAGTAGATTGCTGCCTATGTGGTAGTTCATGGATACAGAGTTTTTACTAAAGGGGATGACACTGCACTTTTTGGCATTGAGCTTGAGGCCATGGCTCTGACACCAGGCATCTGTCACAGTGAGGCCCTTCTGTAGGATGTCCACATCATTTGGGTACTTGACTATGGCTGATATATTATTATCCCTTGTTTGCATTAGGTGGGCTATTGTATAGAATTTCTGCATAATCTATGCTTTTTTATGAGTGGATCCTCATTAGACATAATGAGATGTTAAAAGTCTGTACAATTAGATCTCTGCACTATATGGCACTTTTTTTGCTGTAAAGCTGTGAAATGAGACTAAACAGAGTTAAAGTAAAAAACTGATTAAACACTTAGCACTGTATAAGGGTGCAGTCACTCTGCTGATGTGCAAGGTATTCTCAATAGGCATGCATAGTTATGGAAACATGCATCTTAGAGGTATTAGTGCTGGTAAACCTTGCTGGGATGGAAACGTTGACCCCCACACCCTTACATGCTACATCCTGTTTTTCATCTTGATTAACATACAAATTAATTTTGTCAGTTATTTCCTTATGTGGAATAGTGCCAAAATCCTTAGTAAGGTCAAGATAAGCATCATGCACTGCAAGCCTTTATCAAGTGCTGATGTTACCTAGTCAAAGAATGCCAATAGGCAAGATCCCCCCTTAGCAAACCCACACTGTTTGATATGCAACAGAAGTATGTTCCCTGTGACAAGTTCTATTATGATTTTCCATGACTTTACATAGAATACTGATCAGGCTGATGGGTCTAAAACTATTCTTGACCATGTGGTGCACATAGGGCTATATGAATACAGCATCTGCCTCTAGTATATGAATATAGTATATGGCTCTAGCATATGAATACAGTATATGGCTCTAGTATACAAATACAGTATATGGCTTTAGTATATGACTACAGTAATGGCTCTAGTAACTGCTGGGAGATATGTGATGTCATAGCAAGCTCTCATGACCCTCCTTATTTCTCTTACTTCATTCTGAAATCTAGTACACTCCCCACAAAGTTTTGCCACGTTATCCAGGAATTGTTTCAGTATTCTGATTACAGATTCCTGAGATACACTCATGATGCCCTTTGCAGGCCTTTAAAATAATTAGATAGGCAGAATATAAACTGATCTGCTGACAGATATGGCAACTGGAATAAGCCAACCATAACCAGTTTAGGGTTCCACATGGAACAGACACAGCCCCACAAACTATTATATGACTATAGTCATTATCTGGGGCCACTCCACTATCTTCTGCCATACGTGGAGAAAATATGACTACTTTGTACCATTTGGCTGTAGCCAACTTTTGCATGTATCTTATTATGTCTTTATTAATCCAGATATTGTTGTACTGCTTCTGTTCTCTGGATCACACTTAGTAATAACACACATCTACAGACTATATATATATATATATATATATATATATATATATATATATATATATATATATATATATATATATATATATATATATATATATATATAGATACACACACACACACACACACACACACACACACATATATAGGCAGCTGCTTTTTGTGCGAGATCACATTGCAGTGGGATTGGGGAATTTGCTCCTACTCCACTGTTATGCAAACATGGAGTTAGTACATATAATTAGCAGGGGATGTGGGGGCACAGCCCCCCCACACACACACATGATGGGTACAGGAGTGCTTGTCCCCTGGACAGAAATAATTTTTTTATGTGTTGTTTTCAATCATTTCAGATTCGATCTAAAAGTATTGACATTTCTTTGTTCACTCTTCTTAGAATTTTATATATATATATATATATATATATATATATATATACACACACACACACATACAGCTATATATATATATATGTATATATATACATATATATATATATATATATATATATATATATATATATATATATACACACATATATATATATATATATATATATATATATAAAGTGTGATTCTCAAACAATCTGGAAATATATTGTTGATTGATAAGTATATTTATTGGCATTTTAACCTTTCAGAGTTCTGCATTGTCTTAGTTTTGCCCAACTGAATTATTTTTTTGCCTGACTGAATTATTTTATATATTTTCTGGCATTGTTTTCTGTTTTTCATCTGTCCTGAAACTCGTCCCCCCATTCTTGTGGTGGAGTTTATAAAACTGGTCTAACAGCTTTTGTGTTATCTGATTGCTTCAAGGCTTGCTGATTTAAAAATAGTTTCTGTTTGTAAATTCTTGCATACACTGTTGGAAACTCCTGGTGTTCTGGCTGAAGTGTGATTCTCAAACAATATGGAAATATATTGCTGACTGATAAGTATATTTCTTGGCATTTTCATCGTTCAGAGTTCTGCATTGTCTTAATTTTGTCCGACTGAATTATTTTTTGGCCCGACTGATTTTATATATTTTCTGGCATTGTTTTCTGTTTTCATTTGTTCCTGAAATAGTTTTTTTCTCTCCCTCCCAGCCTATTCTTGTGGTGTTGTTATAGTTAGTGGCTTTGAAATTGCCCGCCCCTACTGTAAATTTGATCTGGGACACCCCTGCCAGTCTAGTGTTCACTCTACTTAATACAGAGAGAACATTTGAGAAGGCCAACCCACTTAGGTTCTTAACCTTGAATTATCTTCCGCTCCTCCTTCCTCTGTCCTTACACTTTACTAACAAAAAAATTGCACTTTATTCATCTGCTTTTACTGTATTTGTGTTTCTTCCTACCTTATTACTTTATTTTGCTTTTGCTGCCTGTTCCTAAAAGTATTTAACTGCATTTATTACTGTTTGTTAGTAGCCTGATTAAATTGTAACTGTTATTCTTAGCATTTGGTTTAAGCACTTGGACTCCAGACCAGTTGTTTTACATTAAAAACGTTTGTGGTCTGCACTGTTGTGGCAGAACAGGTAGCTTACATCCTTCTAAGTTGGGAGTTGCTGATTGAAGGCTTACTCTCTGTTATTCTAAAAGTGTATTAGTTCTGGTTTACGCACTGGGTTTCGGGCCAGTTATTTTAGCATTAAGAAGGTGTGCTCTGCACTCTTGTCGGAGGAGAGGGTAGATTCTGCCCTTCTGAGCTGGGAGTTTCTGGTTAAAGGCTTATTGTGCCTGCTTATTTTAACTGTTTCTTTCTGAAATTGGTACACCTTGTTTGCTGTAGCATAGGCTAGGTTCAGACCTGCTGAATCTAGCTTTGTTTGTATAACCTAAGCACTAATCCAGGCCATCTTTTTTTGAAGAAGGTTTCCATGCACCCAAGTGGCAGGAGTGTGCAGTTAGAACTTGTCTGATCAAAGACTGCTGGAACAAGGGTCATATTTTAGCTTTTTATTGGTTAATTTGTTTAAATCAGCTTGCTCATTTGCTACTGTTATATTTTAAAAAAATACACTTTATGTATCGCTGCTTAGCTAGGGTTAAACTATTCCAGGTGCCATAAAGTCTGCTCTTGAAATTTTTCCTTAGAACTAGCCAGTTTTTTTAATGTTAGCACTCAAATCTGTTTCTTTGAGCTCAGCACTTGTTCAGAACTTGTTGTAAGCACTAAATAAGCTACAAATTACTACAGCACTCAACTTTCCTCACTTGTCTAGAAGAAAACAGTTTTTAGTACTTAATAAATAAGCACCTATCCAGGCATGTCTAAGGGTCAGCTCCCGGTGTTTTCTCCTGTCTACCTGATGAATCTGGGCATCTTGGGGCAATCCAGCAATTGCCTCATGTACACAGACAATCCTCTCCTCCTACCACCAAACACTACAACCTGTGAGAGATGCACTTATATAGACAAACTTTATTTTATTTATTTTATTTTACATTTGTTAACCGGGCTAGCCCAACTGGATACATGTCCATTTTCAGTGGAAGCCCGGGGAGAAAAGCTCCGCTATCTACTACATGACAGGTATAAAATACAAGAACGTACAATAATAAACAAGGCGTTTAAACCACAATTACAGGATGTTCAGTAAAAGGTGATCAGACAGAGACATAGCAGTTAAGTAAGTTCAGGTAAACAGAATTAATTACATTATTTAAAAGTTTAACAATAGAAATTTGAGTAAAGTCTATTTTTAGTAGGGAGAGACAGTTACCCAACAGAAATGGAAAGTGTGAAGTAATAGAGTTGGGAGAAAGAGGAGAGGGGGCAGGAGAAGGGAGGAGGTAAAAAGATCAGCTAGGGTTATTGCAAGAGCATAGCCAGTGGTTGGTTAGAAAGTGTTTCAGTTTAGTTTTAAATAGTGGAATTGAAGTTAGGGCTGTGAGGTCTTGAGGAAGTTGATTCCAAATTTTACCAACTGAGTTGGAAAATGTGGAGTCTGGAAACTGGAAGCAAAGCTCTCTTCACCCAAGACTGGACTCGACAGTTAAGAGGAGAAGGTAAACACTTGCACCACACCACACTCATCACATAGTAACTCAAAACCTACACCACCAAAGCACACACATAGAAACACAAAACACACACCTACACTAGTGGAGGCTCTCAATAAAATATGCCCAAGCAACAGAAACCTCCAAAGTAGAAATGCAAGCAACTTCCACCCCCCCAACACAACCCAAATGATACATAGCCCACAAACTGAGTGTGCCACTCAACCACAGCCCATAAGGCATAACAACGTGCCCAACTCTCTAGTCATAGGTGACTCTATAGTCAGGTACACTGATGTTCCACTCACCAGGCTAAACAAGGAGAAAGTTACTGTCAGCTGCTTGTTGGGTGCCAGTATCCACCACAACGCACGCACTCAGTTCACTCCACAACAAGTACAAATATGATTCTGTCATTGTCCATGTTGGTGTGAATGACCTGAGATGTACCTCCCTGGACTACATGAAAAGAGACATGGAGGAGCTCTCCGATCTTGTAGCCCAGGCAGGTATGACCCTAGCCCTGAGTAGCATCCTGCCATCACCCAGAATGATACCACAGTACAAGGACAAAATGACTGACTTCAACAAATGGCTAAGCTTCTGGTGTCATTCTAAGGGGATCCAGTATCTGTCTGCCTGGGATGACATGATCAACAGACCACAATGCTTTGCCAGAGATGGCCTGCACCTGTCAACCTTGGGATTCCGGATACTGGCTACGGCTCTTGCCACCCCTATAGTGCCTTTTTTAGGCAAGGTTCAAATGAAAAATTCACCACCACAACAGGTACGAGCAAGCAAAATCTGAGGGTAATGCTACTCAATGCTAGAAGTCTAAACCTCAAAATGCACTCACTTGAGGCACGCCTTAAAATGGAGATATCGACATCTGTGCAGTGACAGAGACCTGGTTCACAGCTCCATCGAGCACCCCTGCATTACCAGGCTATAATTCATACCACACCTTTCGACCACTAAACCTGGACCATAACACTAAAGGCGGAAGTGTGTCCATATTCATTAAGGATATCCACACCTCCAGGCTAGTTGCTCAGCATACTGCATCCAAGATTATCCTAGTGCAACTAACTCTGGGCAAGACCGCAATCCAAATTGTAGCTTGCAACAGATCCCCACCATGCCCCAGGATTCCCTCTCCTCATTTCTAGATAAACTGGAAAATATTAGGGTACAACCCAACACCCTAATAATGGGTGATTTCAACTACCACACCATTAACTGGGAAAACTACTCATGTACCAACTCTTTTGTTCAATGTTTTCTGGAATTCATAAATTCCAATGCCTTGGACCAACTTATCCACACCCCCACCAGGGGCAGCAATATCCTAGACCTGGTCATTACCAACATGGATGACTGGTGTTCCACACCAGAGGTCAATTCCTCGTTGGTCAGATCCGACCACAAGCTAATCACCCTAGACATCCACATCCCACCCCCACCCCCCATTAGGGAAACCACCGTAAAAACTTTCTCCAAAGCCAGCTTCACGCTTCTTAAGACAAAAGTGGCAAACTTCACAATACCCATGCAGATGGACAATAGAGGTATGACTGCTGAATCCTACACAAATGCACTTTATAAACACTTACACAAGTGCATGGATCATGATATCCCTAACAGAACCAAGATGCTATCCTCCAAAAACAGGAAGCCAATCTGGTGGTCCCCTGCCATAAACAAACTCTGCAAAAGAAGAAAGAAACTGTTGCAAAAAAAAGAGTAAAATCCTATGATTGCAGGAACTCCCTGGTCAGCCTCAGTAAGAAGCTGAGATCCCTCATAAAATCCTCCAAAGCTAGTTACAAAAACAAAATCACCACCGATTCTAAAGACAACCACAAAACATTCTATAGCTATGTCAAGAATCTCAATGGCAACACTCAGATCTGCTCTGAGTTACAGCACAATGGCAGTAAATATACAGAACCACCTGATATTGCCAACATCCTGGCAGATAACTTCAGTGCTAACTTTACCCCCCCTCTCACCCCCCTAAAGGGCCCATCTCTATACTGGAAGAATGCAAAGTTCTTGTAATCACCTCTGCACAGGTAAAAAACACACTCTCCAAAGCCAAGAACACAATATCCATGGGACCTGACAATATCCTAGGTTGCGTTATACATGAACTACAGAACCAACTGGCACCCCACCTAACTACTATGTTTAATCATAGCCTTACCTCAGGTTTTGTGCCAGCCGAATGGCGCACAGCAACAGTTATCCCACTCTATAAAGGGGGAGCCACCACGGACCCCGGGAACTACCGCCTCATTAGCCTAACGAGCCTGGTCTGCAAGGCCATGGAACATATCATCATGTAACTTATAAACAAAGATATTGGTAATCTCCAAACTCTGGACCCCACCCAGTTCGGGTTTGTAAAAGGCAGATCATGTCTCCTAAACCTGATAGACTTCTTTGAAGCAGTCACCAAAGCCATAGACGAGGATAAGGTGGTTCACACAGCCTATCTAGATCTCGTTAAGGCTTTCGACACACTCCCCACACTGGAATTATAGATAAACTCACTAAACTAGGTATAAATCCCTATGTCACAAGATGGGTAGCCAACTGACTCACTGACAGAACCTACACTGTGAAAGTAGCAGACTCCAAATCCAACTTTAGACCAGTGACAAGTGGAGTACCACAGGGTTTAGTCCTGGGTCCTCTCCTGTTTGGTATCTACTTCTCTGAAGTACAGGCTAACACAGAAGGTCTTTGGCAAACTAGGAGCCATAATCGAAACTCCTAACGATGTAGACATCCTACAAAAGGGCCTAACTGATATGGATGCCTGGTGTCAAAGTCATGGCCTCAAGCTCAATGCCAAAAATTGCATTGTCACCCCACTTTGTTAAAACTCTGTACCCATGAACTACTACATAGGCAGTAGTCTACTTAACACCAAAAGTGTGGGAATTTTGAGGCAATGTTACAATTGCCTCATGTACACAGACAACCCTCTCCTCCTCCCACAAAACACAAATACATGCGAGAGATGCAACTATACGGCCAAACTGGAGGCTGAGCTCTCTCAACATAGGACTGGCAAGACCAGTCAGGAGGAGAAGGTTACCACACACACTATAGACCCAGTCTCACATAGTACCATCACGACCTCAAATCATACACATAAACACACAAAGACATACTCGGAGGCTCTGAACAAAAATCTACCAAAACAGCAGAGGCCACCTAAGCAGACACCCAAACAACCACCACCTCAGAACACAGCACCTGCAACACATAGACCTCACAGTCAGAGTGTCAAACAGTCACAGCCCTTAAGGCCAAACACAATGCCAGACACACTAGTCATTGGTGACTCCATAGTCAGACACACTGACGCCCGCCACCAGACTGAGTAAGGAGAAGGTCACAGTAAGCTGCCTGTCGGGCGCTAGAATCCGCCACATAACGCAAGCACTCAGGTCTCTCAACAGCAGGTACAAATATGACTCAGTCATTGTCCATGCTGGTGTGAACGACCTGAGACGTACCTCCTTGGACTACATGAAAAGAGACATTGAGGAGCTCTCTGATTATGTAGCCCAGGCAGGTATGACCCTGACCTTGAGCAGTATCCTACCTTCACCAAGAATGATGCCACAATACAGAGATAAGATGATCAGCTTTAACAATTGGCTTAACCACTGGTGTCATTCAAAGGGGATCCAGTGTCTGTCTGCCTGGGATGACATGCTGGACAAGCCACGCCAAGGGACGGCTTGCACCTGTCACCCCTGGGATTCCGGATATTGGCAAAGGCTCTTGCCACCCCATAGTGCCTTTTTAGGCAAGGCTCAAATTCTAAACCTACCACCCTAGAACACAAAAAGGAAAAACTAAGGGTAATGCTGCTCAATGCCAGAAGTCTAAATCTCAAAATGCACGCACTCGAGGCCCTTCTCAATATGGAGAACATCGATGTCTGTGCTGTGACAGAAACCTGGTTCAAGGCTCCTGAGAGCACCCCAGCACTATCAGGTTTTGCCTCATATCATGCGTTCCGCCCCAAAATCCGGACAATACCAAGAAAGGAGGGGGGGTATCCATATTCATCAAGGACACCCACACCTCAAGACTGGTGGCAACGCACGATGCATCGGAGACCATCCAGGTGCAATTAACCATAGGCAAGACTGCTCTGCAAATTGTAGCATGTTACAGGCCACCCTCACAAACTCAGGAACCTCACATGGCCTTCCTGAAAACACTAGAGGGATAAATGTATCACCAAACACCATCATACTAGGTGACTTCAATTACCCTAATATAGACTGGGAACACTACTCAAGCCCAAACACCCTAGCCCAAAAGTTCCTGGAATTCATAAACTCAAATGCCATGGAACAACTAGTCACCATCCCCACAAGAGGAGATAACATACTTGATCTCATCATCACGAACATGGGAGCACAATGTTCAACACCGGAAGTATACCCCTCACTGGTGAGATCAGATCACAAACTAATCTCGCTGGAGGTCCTCATCCCACCCCCACCTGAAATAAAAAAAACCACAGTAAAAAACTTCTAAAGCCGACTTCACACTTCTAAAGACTAGTGTGGTCTCCTTTAAGGCCCCGAGCGGGAAAACAGTACTCAAGCCGCTGAATCACTCACAAATGCCTTCTACCAGCACCTGCAGGACTGCATGGATAAGGCAATCCCAAGCAAAACAAAGACTCTCTGTACCAAAGGCAAGCGTCCACTCTGGTGGACCCCAGCCATAAACAAACTCTACAACAAAAGGAGAAAGCTGGTACAAGATAGAGCAAAATCCTTAAAAGGTAAGACACCCTTGATCACTATAAGTAAAAAACTAAGAGCTCTCATAAAATCATCCAAAGCAAATTTTGAGAGAAAAATAGCTAAAGACTCAAAAGACAATCATAAGGCATTCTTTAGCTATGTTAGAAACCTGGGAGGAAACTCCCAGATATGCTCAGAACTAGTCAAAAATGATGTGAAGATTACTGATCCTACAGACATTGCCAACATACTGGCTGACAGGTTCAGTGCAAACTTCTCCCCTCCCCAAAAGGAGAGATATCTATACCAAACGATTGCAGCCCCCAAACATTTCCAACGCCCAAGTTAAAACTGCTCTCTCCAAAGCAAAACACAGCATCCATGGGACCCGACGGTGTCCCCGGCTGTGTGCTCCACTTAACTCAATGAGGAATTAAACCCACAACTAGGACAGCTATTTAATCAAAGTCTTACCTCTGGATATGTACCCAGGAGTGGCGCACTGCAACTGTGGTCCCACTTCACAAAGGCGGTGCTTCCACCGACCCTGGAAATTACCGCCTATTAGCTTGACAAGCCTTATCTGCAAAGCCATGGAGAGGATCATAATGGACCTCATAAATAAAGACATAGGGAATTTGCAGACCTTGGATCCAACCCAGTTTGGCTTTGTCAAAGGCAGATCATGCCTTTTAAACTTGGTTGACTTTTTCAAACAGTCACCAAAGCCATTGATGAGGGAAAGGCAGTCCATACAGCCTACCTGGATCTGGCGAAGGCCTTCGATACAATACCTCACTCGTGTATCATTGAAAAACTCAGCAGCTTAAATGTTAACCCATACATCACAAGATGGGTTGCAAACTGGCTGAGTGACAGAACCCACAGGGTCAGAGTTGCTGGCGCCATGTCAGACTCAAAGCTTGTCACAAGTGGGGTCCCACAGGGCTCAGTCCTGGGCCCACTCTTGTTTGGCATCTACTTTTCCGAAGTACAAGCAAACACAGGAGGGTTATGGCTGACAAAGTTTGCAGATGACTGCAAACTGGGAGCCATAGTAGAAAACACATCTGACACAGATATCCTTCAGAAGGGTCTCACAGAAACGGATAACTGGTGCCAGAGCCATGGCCTAAAGTTAAATGCCAAAAAATGCATAGTCATACCCTTCGGGAAAAACAAGGTTACCCCTAGCTACCAAATAGGTGGCAATCCACTGAGCACAGAAGAAGTTATCAGGGACTTGGGGACCCAGGTTGATTGTAGTCTGTCATTCGACACCCATGTAGCTAAAGTAGTTAGGAAGACCTTCTACATTGCCCACCTTATCATGAAGGGATTCTCATCTAGATCAAGGGAGGTCATGGTCTCCCTTTACTCATCACTCATCAGACCAATGATTGAGTACAATGCCCCATTGGAATGTATCTGACCCGACACTTGCAGCAGCTGGAGAGACCACAAAAGTTCCTCACCAAAAGGATAAAGGGTCTCAAAATCTGTCCTATGCTGCCCGACTGAAAGAACTCCAGCTCTATTCAGTCGCCACCGCTTGCTCAGAGGTGACCTTTGCCTAACATACAAGGCCATGTCAAACCCAGATTTGATGAATATGCTTCACCTCAAAAATCTAGATCCACCAGAGCCACAAGGGCGGAGACTTAAACCTCGACACGGCTATTAATAGGACGTGCTGGAGGGATAGATTCATCACCCAAAGACTCCCTATGCTGTGGAACAAAATCCCGGTATATGTGAGGCAGAGCACCTCGCTGGCCTTGTTCAAGAGAAATCTTGACCAATGGATGGGAGATCGCAAATATACCCCAGGGATTACCTCAGTGTCACTGCTCGACAGAAGCACAGCAAAATGATGGGTATAGTTCCCCATACTTAAGGGGTGGCGTAAGCCACAAAACGATGGGCTAGGCTTGTAAATGCCCTCGGGCAGATAGCCTAGTATGAACCTATGAACCTATGAACCTAAGAGACCTTGGGACACAGGTGGACAGTAGTCTCTCCTTTGATAATCACATCACCACAGTAGTCAGGAAATCCTTCTACATGGCACACCTCATCACAAAAGGTTTCTCATCCAGGAAAAAAGAGGTCATTGTTCCCCTCTACTCGTCACTTATTAGACCCATTATAGAGTACAATGGCCCTTTTTGTATGTACCTCACAACACATCTACAACAACTGGAAAGGCCGCAGAAATACCTCACAATGAGGATTACTGGCCTCTAACAGACGCCCTACGCAGACTGTCTCAAAAAACTCCAGCTTTACTCCATTGCATATCACCTACTCAGAGGCGATCTCTGCCTAACATACAAAGCTATGTCAAACCCAGAGCTGTTGGACATGCTCCACTTAAAGAAATCCCAATCCCCCCGAGCTACATGCCCTAGGGACCTAAACCTTGTCACCACAATAAACAGAACATGCTGGAGGGATAGATTCCTGTCCCAGAGACTTCCCATACTCTGGAAGAAACTACCTATCTATATCAAACAAAGCTCCTCATTAGCACTCTTCAAGAAAAATCTTGATGATTGGATGGGAAATAGGAAATTTACCCCGGGGATCACTTCTGTGGCTCTGCTCGACAAGGGCACAGGAAAATAATTTTCTTGGGGGGCGAAAGCAGGGTACCTTTTGGCTAGGCCTATATAGGCCCTAGGGCCAATAGCCTAGTACCTACCTATATATATATATATATATATATATATATATATATATAGAGAGAGAGAGAGAATTGTTCATAATGCCACCTTTATCTGTTCTCTGATTTTGTGTGTGGGCATGTATGTTTCAGTGCATGTACTTGTTTGTGCGTATGTGTGTGTGTGCCTGCATGTTTGTGTGCATGTGTATGCTTCTTTTTATAATTTGGAATACAAACATCTGAAACGTGGGTTTACAAAATTTCTATGGCATATCTGCTCTCATTGAGACCTTGTTTATTTCTCATTAGAGAATGGGTAACCTGCACATCAGCACCCAGACTGCAGAACAAACGTTCTCTGGCAGGGTATTAATCTACAGGTAATGCCTGCTGAAAAACGAGCCCACCACTTCACAGCAGCATATTAATCTGCTGTGGAGCTTGCACCGAAAGAAAGCTAACAGCCGCCAGTAAAATAAAAAAAAAAAATAGAAAAGTATGGATATATGTATGTGTTTATGCCTATACGTGTGAATTACAGTGAGAGTGGATTGATTGAGCCATTATTTTACACTCTCCAAGCAGCGTTTTTGCTGTTTAGCGACTATAAAATAAAAAAGGAGAAAAATTAAAAAAAAAATAGATGTGTGTAAGTTTGCATGTGTGCATTAGAGAATGAGCAAGTTCGATCAA
Source organism: Protopterus annectens (assembly GCF_019279795.1). Taxonomy (NCBI): domain Eukaryota; kingdom Metazoa; phylum Chordata; order Ceratodontiformes; family Protopteridae; genus Protopterus; species Protopterus annectens. The sequence continues at coordinate 1,951,964,234 of NC_056729.1, forward strand.
GCCATTATTTTACTCTAGTTAAGCAACGCTTTTGCTGTTTAGCGAGTGTAAAAGAAAGATAAAAAAGAAAGAAAAGTGTGTGTGAGTCTGTGTTTGTATGTTTATGTCTATGTGTGTATGTGTGCTTTTGCACATGAAAGAGTGTGTGTGTGTGTGTGTGTGTGTGTGTGTGTGTGTGTGTGTGTGTGTGTGTGTGAAGAGCGAGAGCGATCAAGCAGTGGTAGCAGCAGTTAAGAGGTTTGCAGACTTCTTCACCTCTTAGCTCAGGATATCTGGATAAAGACTGAAATAAAGGGGAACAAAAGCTAAAAAATAGGAACAGATATTGGTTTCTAAAATTACAGTTGCGTAAATAACAGGATTTGTGTTAGCATTTTCTGAACCACGTAAAAATAAAATAAAATATCCAAACACAAACGTGAAGTCACCAATTTAATGGCACACAGACAAAATGTCCCAAAGACCAAGTGCTTTCACCATAAGAATGGCTTTTCTGAACCACAAGTGCATTTGTGTGTGTGTGTGTGTGTGTGTGTGTGTGTGTGTGTGTGTGTGTCGGACATTGATTGACTATTGGTACCAGAAGTTAAGGGGTTTGCATACCTCTCAACCTCTTAGCAAAAAGAATCTGGATAAAGCCTTAAATAAAGGGGGCACAAAGGCTCAAAAATAGGAACAGATTTTAAATGTTGTTCTTATAAAATTATAAAGTTGGTTGAATAACAGGATTTGTTTTAGCATGCATTTTCTGAAACTCAAATGTATATCATTATTTAGTGATTTCAATCCCCAATGACTGGCAACAAACCACACTGTTTATGAGTAAGGGACCAAAAATTGAAGTAGATATTTTGATATTTTTTGAAAATGTTAGGTTTTGGAAATCAAGTACTTCCTCCATTACCATTTACAGATACTACAGCAAGTTTGAAACATTAGGCAGAGGAACTATTTTACATCAAAATAAATAAAAAAATAATATTGTAATAAAATCAAATAAATAAGTAAGTAAAACGTCATCTTTTCACACAGTCCATTCTCTAAGCTCAATAATGCCCTCCAGGGGTGTAGAGGCCTCTACCTGCAGCATCTGGCCTCATAACACCCATGGGCAGGCATTATTTACACAGTAACATGCACCCTGCTGGGCATTATTGCTTGCATAAAACACATTTTAATTTTTTTGTATCTCTGAATTGCATTACCACTGCATGCCATGAGCTGCCCCTCTGTTCAACAGCATGCATATTATGTTTACCTGGTATTACATATCCTGTCTCTTAAATGATCTTTGTAAATCAACTTAATTCAAGTGCAGCTGTCTCACTCAACATGCACCTTGTGTCCAAATCCTATCATCAGTTTATCAACCATATTAAAGGATTAGAAATCTTCTAGGTAAGCCAAGTTACTATGAATGGTCTCACTGTAAGAATGTTACTAACAGTGGCTGCAATGTTAGCAGTATTTCTGTTTCACCACTACAGATGGTGTCTGCTTTGTTTGCATTCTACTATACTTTAATCTAAGTATCTTGTCATTTCACTGAAAATAAAAACAGACCAGAGTGAGCTACCTGTGGCTGTTAAGCAGTCAGAGAAAGATGAGGTTGCACTACTGAGAGAGTTGAAAGTTCCTGTAAAATAAAGAGGGCCATATAGTCTTTCGATGTTCCAAAAGTATCATTCCTCACAGCTCTTTCGCATTGTAAGTCATGTGCGACAGTCAACATACATTTTTTTAAAAACAGAAACGTTTATTGAATTATCACTTATGACACAGGCAATCATACAGTTGAATAAATGAAAACAAACCATACTGACATTTTCAGTTGCAAACATTAGATATCACATATAATCTTCTGTACAGTCATTGTGAATCAAATTCAATTCCTGCATTCCCTTAAACCTCATTTCTCCACCAAAACTTCACTCTGCATGTATTGTTCCCACAATTCACATGTTCCTATGTAATTTACTCCTACACTCTATTCTAAAGATCCTACTTCCAGTTATTTTATCTCTGTTACTATATGCAATACTTCTTGTATGGTTGGTTTAGATTCTGATTGCAATTTGCTACTAATTGCTTTTTTTGGCATCCACCAGAATTAAACTCATTATGTGGTTATTATGTCCACGCAATTCAGACCCTGTATTACAGCTCAAAAATAATTTCCTTAGTTACACCAATTTATGCACCCAGCATTTCTGACAGAATAGCTTGCAGGGAAGTTTTACAGTTTGCTAGCTTATTACACACCCAACAATATGTTCCCAATTACTTCTTTCTTCCTGATTAGACCACAAACATTTGCAGTCTACATAAAGAAAAAATATTTGGAGTCTGCTTGGGATATAAAAATACCTGTGCAAACCCTTTCAATCAAAAATCTTAAATCTTCTAGATTTTGTTGCATATTTGGGAGCCATACATATATCTTTCCATTTTTACTTTGTGAATTGCTTATCCAATCTCTCTTTCCAATCCTTTCTAACCTCCTGTGATTGATTCCTATAGTTATCATACAATATTTTATATGCCCTACTAATTATTCCTTTTTTAATGGCAACTTATATTCTAGATTCAACTAAAAACTCTACCCAGTGCTGGTGTTTCACTTAGGATTCCGTTATTCCTTTCTCTTTGCCTGCACTCTGATATCAATACTTGAAAGGGAAGGCAGTCTGTTACCTTTCCCTCTCTAATTATTTGCCCCCAATATCTTGGTTCCTCTGCCAGTTTTCTTTAGTAAATTCCAAACCACTCTTGCCTCTTCTACTTTGCAACTAATTATTAACTATCACTGTCAGAATGGAAATGTTATACCATGGTGGTAAAAATCATGGCAAAAATTAGGAGGTACAGCACCCAGCAGGGTGAAAGCACCCTCTTTAAACTAAACAAACAACTCAGAGGACAAATAGAGTCTACCAAAGCCAACCTTCAGGTACATTTGGTCTCCTAGGCCAAAGACAACATTCTTTAGCTATGTCTGTAATCTCAAAGGCAATACACAATTGTGTGCAGAACTCATTGTTAATGGAGCCACCTGTAATGAGCCAGAAGATATAGCAAACCTACTGGCTGACAAATTCATCTCCAACTTAACCCTTCTCTCTCTCTTAACCTTCCCTCAGGAAATAACCATCAAATATAAATCCCCCTAATATCACTAGGGAACAGGTCAAATATGGTCTCTCTAAACCAAAGAACATTGCATCAAAGGGACCAGACAATATCCCAGGATGACTTCTAAATAGCATGAAACATGAATGATCAGGACCTCTGAAAATGATATTTAACTGTAGCCTCCAAACAGGCATCATACCTCATGAATGGAAAACAGAGCAATAGTCAATCATCTGCACAAAGGTGGGCCATCTACAGACCATGGAAAGTACAGACCCATAAATCTCACTAGTCTCATATGCAAAGCCATGGAAAGAATTATCATGGAAATGGTAAATAATGACATAAGAAACCTCCAGACACTGGACTCAACCCAATTTGGTTTCAACAAGAGTAGGTGATGCCTACTCAATCTGGTTGACTTCTTTGAGATGGTCTCCAAAGCAATGAATGAGGGTTCACACTGCCTACATTGACCTGGCCAGGGCATTTGATACAATACCTCACTTAGGCATTGTTGATAAACTCAAGAGGTTAGGTATAAATCTTAATGTCAACCAGTGAATAGCCAGCTGGCACAGAGACAGGACCCAAAACGTTAGAAATGGGGAGTTCACCTCTTTAAAGAGGCCAGTCACAAGTGGAGTCCCTCAGGGATTAGTCATGGGACTGTTCCTTTTTGTCATTTTCTTTTCTTGAAGTCTAGACCAATATCAAAGGCCTCTGCCTGACCAAATCTGAAGACGACTGCAAATTAGGAACAGTCATAGATTCCCCCACCAACACTAATCTTCTCCTGGAAGGACTGACAGGCAAATAACGTTTGTCAGAACCATGGACTAAAACTAAATGCCAAGAAATGCATAATAGCATCATTTAGGAAGTCATCCACCTCTGTTAACTATCATGCTAACAACAAACCCCTAGGAGTTGACCCAGTACTCAGGTATGTAGGGACACACAAAGACGGTAATCAAGCCTTTGACCATCATGTGTCTACAGTAGTAAGGAAATCATTCCATGTTGTGCAGCTTATAAATAAAGGTATGGCATCTAGGTCCAAGGTGGTCAATGTTCCACTATATTTAGAATTCATTAGACCTATCATTGAGTACAATGCACCCTTTGATATGCACCTAACCAGGCACATCCAATAATTGGAACTTTCACAGGGGTTCCTCGCTAAAAGAATACAGAGCATAAATAACATGCCCTGTGCAGCCAGCCTCAAAACCATATCCATGTATTCTGTTTCTTACCGGAAGAGCTATGCCTGGCATACAAGCCATTATTGGACCCCACCCTGATGGAACTTGTGTATATCCACAAAATAAACATGATGAGAACTACCCATTCTAAAGACTCAAACTTTGCTTGTGATATAAACAGGACCTGCTGAAGAGACAGATATGTATTCCAGAGACTACCCCTTCTTTGGAACAGACTCCCTCTCCATGTAAAACAGAGTTCCTTCCTAGTAGTCAGGGACTTGGGGATACACATAGACAGTCAACTAGCCTTTTACCATCACATGTCTACATTAGTGAGGAAATCATTCTATGTTGTGCAACTTATAAACAAAGGTATGTCATCTAGGTCCAAGGAAGTCATTGTTCCACTATATTCAGCATTCATCAGACCTATCACTGAGTAAAGTGCCCCTTTTGGTATGTACCTAACCAGGCATAGCCAACAATTGGAGCGTCCACCGAGGATCCTGGCTAAAAGAAAACAGGGTGTAAGTAAAATGTCCTATGCAGAACCGCCTCAAGGCCCTATCCCTGTAGTGAGTCTCCTACAGGCTGTTGAGGGGAGATCTATGTCTGGCGTACAGGACATTGTCAGACTCCACTCTGATATACCTCCTGCATTTCCACAAAACAAACAGCAATAGAAATACCCATTCTAAAGACTTAAACCTTGTCTGTGATATAAATAGGACATGCTGGAGAGACATGTATGTATCCCAGATACTACCCCATCTCTGGAACAGGCTCCCACTCTATGTGAAGCAGAGTTCTCCGCTACCCCCAATTCAAGTGTAACGTGGACAATTGGATGGGGAACAGGAAATCCATTCCTGGTTTGGCATCTGTGTTTCTAATAGACACAGGCAGCCTGTTAATGGTTCATCTCCCAGGCCCCTCATTGTAAATGTTTAATCTCCCAGGCCCATGCTTACACTTATCAAGGGTATCAGAACTTGTCAGGGATTTGTGGTCGTTAGCCTAGTACACACCTATGACAGTGAAAGACTGTGATGTGTGTTACCACATATCTAAACTGACCCCACTGACATTACAAGTGCTGGTCTAACTGACAGGAAACTATTGCAATTTTATTCTGGAAAACTAAATTTCTTTTTATTTGTTTATGAGAGATACATTCACAAGTAACAAGACACTGTGGTATACACACAGTCACAGACGTAACACAATGGAACATAACAGAGTTTTTTTTTTTCCAAAATTGAAATTGCAAGTTTACTACACATCTACAGATTATTAATAAGGTGACATAAAGCCTGTATATTCAAAACAGATTACACTAGTAATCAATACAGATGTAAGGTAACTACAAAAGCAGGTACCTATAAAAACTTTCATCAGAGACCAGAGAGGGAGCTATTAGAGTGAAGGTACTCTTTTTTCCAACATCGTTATTGCATTATCACTTGTAACATAGGCAAATTTACATTCATATAAAAGCAATCAAATTATATTAATACAACAAACATTATACTTCACATATAATGCTATATATCATATAACCTAAGTAATATTACATAAATTATTCAATTCCTGCTTTTTTTAAACAAGAAACAACTTCATTAAATCATACTTACTACACAGGTAATCATACATTTATATAAATGAAAACAAACCACACCGACACAATCCTAGTCGCAAGTATTTTTACATCACAAATCATACTGACACATTCCCGGTTGCAAACATATATCACTTATAATCTACCCAATCTTTCTTGCTCAAACATTACATAGTTCATTTAAATCCTACTGCCTTTTAGGCCTCATTCCTCCTTTGTATGTATTGTTCCCACAATTCCCAGTTTTCCTATGTAGTCTGCTCCTACCCTATCAATTGCAATTGTTTTATCTCTGTTACTATATTACCTATTTACAGTATAGTTGGTTTAGATTTTGATTTCCATTTTCTAGTAATTGTTTTTTTTGGCAGTCTCCATTATTAGACACAGAAAGGCCTTACCATGTCTAGGCAATTCTGATTCTGTATCATAGCTCAGAAAAATCATCACCCCAGACCAGTCCACCCAACCAGCATCTCCAACAGTGCATCCCACCAACTCATCGCACTCCCAGAAAATATATTCCTAATTACCTCTTTCTTCCCTTTCATACCTCCAACATTTACTGTCGTCAACAAAGACAGCTATGAAAAGTTGCACTACAGAAGTGTAATAAATACCATATACACACTGAGCAACACTATACAACTATATAGCAACTGAACAGTGATAGGGTAGAGTTAACTAAAGCTTCACGTCAAGTGAACTATGTAGAAATAACTGAATCCCATGACTAACACTGGTATATGTGTTCCAGTTCTAGTACTGTTACATTACAATTGGATATAGGTAAAAAGTCTAGGAAAAAATCAATAGGACATTGAAAAAGCTCAACAATTTGACTTTTTGGGTTCATGGTAAAGAGGTAACATATCAGCTATTCCCTGGCCATCACTGAATCAGTACTAGATATATAAAAACATTAAAAAACTCATCAAGATAAGATATGAATTATTTATGGTCTGCACAGTCAAGAAACATGCAAACCTTGCTAACTAATGACAAAGACCTATCATTTCATGTCTGCTATAAGAGGCAATCACAATTTATTATTAGGCAGCACAACATATATTTCTGACTGTGTGTGTCCTTTTCTACTTATAATTAAAAAATAATAAAAAATGGAAAAGCACAGGAATCAGTCTAGTTCCAACCTCACCTCCACGAGTGTTGAGGAAAAAAAAACAGAGGAACTAGTGGTCTTAAAACTTTGTTGATGAGCTCAGTCACAATAATTTCCAAAATTCATGAAACCCAGGTAGTGTTCTAAAGCAACAAGCTTTTCTTCATCACAGACAAGCGATCCTCAGTAAAAAAAAAATCAGAAATATTTTACAATGTTAAACATATCAGCTTTTATATACTTAGAATAAGGTGTGTAATTTTAAACCACCCTATTCATGGCAAACAATATAAACAGGACTGTAAAAGTACATTCTAGAACAACAAGTACCCACTCCCCACACACTACTACTGATTAGGTCAAACTAAATCCTAGTTAAGGAAAACACTACCTATCTATTTGCAACCCACATTCCAAGATCAGGTATTAAGAAAACCATAAGATATACATAAAAAGACTTTTAACTAAAATCGCTTTTGGCTAACTAATGCAATAATGTCTTCATCAGGTCTCTGACAAGAACTAAAATCAAGAAAAAACACATAGCTATTTAACCATAATCAAACTAAAACACTATAAATATAAAAATACATCTGTCTAACAATATCTAGTAAATATCCGTGCATGTGTATTAATGTGCATAAAAAAATTAATTAACAGCTCAAAAAAAATGTCAGTGCTTTGCAAAAAAAAAAACTGTCATGACAGTTTTTATTTTACAGCCTCCAAAACATGTTTAGACAATAAAACTAGTAGAAACACACACACACACACACACACACACACACACACACACACACACACACACACACACACAAACAGTGGATGAAGTAAACTAGTAATGTATAAAAGTGTGCAGATGTGTGCATGAGCCTTCAACAGTATGGTAAATGGGGGAATTATACCAATACTACATGGTAATAGCAGCATGAAAAATGTGTGCTTCTAATTTACTGTTTAAATCTCTGATGTGATGCAATAAAGCCAATCAAAGCAGAATTGAAATTAAAGTAACTAATGTATATATATGTATATACATTATACTATATGTATTTATTATACACATTCTACACATCGTTTTTATTATTATTTAGTATATTTTTAGTACATAAAAATATTCCTCAAAAAATTCCCTGAAAACCTTTACAGATTGTGTGGCAACTTACGTAAATTCACCACATTCTTAAGAGAGTAATAACATTTAATTCCTGGTTTTCTGAATTCATTTAATTTCAACTGACAACAAAATGCCTTTTCTCCAACACACCATCGACGTCCCCTTCAAGTTCATCCATCGCCACACAGTCGAGAATGATAAATTTAAAACCAGAATGTCTGGGGTGTTCTAATAAGTGTTTGGAATAAGGCATTCCTCTGGTATTTTCATCTTATGTCAGAAAGATGACCTGAAATCCTCCATTTCAGCTTATTCATAGTCTTATCCACATAAAATGCAGGGCAGTCATCACACACAGCCCTATATACAACTTTTTCGGTATTAGACTTACCATCTTTTTAAGATAGGGGCACTCAAATGAGTTGTACTCCCATCAAGTATTCATAGAAAGTGCATTTAGGTGGCCCACATATTTTAGTGCTCAAGTCATCCTGGTGTTCCTTATTTTCATTTCCACATGCTACGTATGCTTCTGCTCTTTTTATATACAAAAGTAGGGTGATATCCTAAAACCCTTACAGGCTTTAATTGTACTGAAATCCCAGGTGCAAGTTAGAACGCAAATGACCTTACTTTTCTCTTCTTTTGGGTTAGGGTGTTCTCTTTGCATAATTCAACCAAAAACCCTATTCCACACAGGGGCATTGTTAATTTTAGAACCTCTAATGGGATCCAGGATCATATGTAAAATATTTAATTCATATCCTCTGGTTAAGAAATCATTTTCAAGATCATTCATATTTTTGAGAAAAGGGGCCAAATCTGTGGCAATGCATGCTAATCTGTAGCATAGCGATTTTATTACATTGTGCTTAGTTTTTACTAGATACATACTATCTCTGTGAAATAAGTAGTTCACTCTTGTTGGTTTCGTGTTCACTAATTAATGTTGCCCTGTCTTTATCAATATTGAAGGAACTGCACTGACTGGTACATTTCAGGAAGGAGGTGGAGTTACTGATGTAGTGTATAAACTCAGTGAGTTTAGAGTTCTCACCCTGCCTGACTATGAATACATCGGCAATAAAGTGAAGGTAGCTGGTGATAATATATGTACTAAAAATATACTAAATAATAATAAGAAAATTATGTGTAGAATGTGTATAAATCCATATATGCTTAGTTACTTTAACTTCAATTCTGCTTTGATTAGATTTATTGCATCACACCAGAGATTTAAATGGTAAATTAGAAGCACAGATTTTTTCATGCTGCTATTACCATGTAGTATTGGTATAATTCCCCCATTTACCATACTGATGAATGCTCATCCACGCACCTGTACACATTTATACATTACTAGTTTACTTCATCCATTGTTTTCTATATTTTTGTGTGCTTTTTCTACTAGTTTTCATTGTATAAACATGTTTTTTTTTTTTGAGTTTTGGGCTGTATGAAAACTGTCATGACAGTTTTTTTTTTTTTTGTTTTGCAAAGCACGGACTTTTTTCTGAGCTGTTAATAACTTAGTTTTTTTATGCACACTAACATACATTGATGGATATTTACTAGATATTATTAGATAGATGTATTTTTTATATTTATTGTGTTTTAGTTTGATTATGTTTAAGGTTAGATAGCTGTGTGTTTTTTCTTGATTTTGTTTCTTGTCCCAGACCTGATGAAGGCTTCATTACATTACTTAGCCAAAAGCAATTTTAGTTAAAAGTCTTTTTGTTCTAATCAGGAGCAGTGTGTGGGAGTGGGTACGTGTTCTAAAATGCACTTATGAATAGGCTGGTTTAAAATTAAACAATGTGTATATTTTCCACACCTACTTCTAAATATATAAAAGCTGATATGTTAAAATATTTCACATTTTTTGTTACTGAATTTCAATTGTCTGTGACAAATAAAGGCTTGTTGCTTTGTAACACTACCTGGGTTTCATGATTTTTGGAAATTTTTGTGACTGAGCTCATCACCGAACTTTTAAGACCACTACTTTCTCTTTTTTTTATTTGTACTTATAATTTAACTACATATTAGATTTGCAATGTGTACTTCCACGGTAGTGCAGCAGTAGCATTGTTGCCTCACAACAAGAGGTTCTCCCGTTCGATTTTCGGCTTGGGTTGGGAGTGCCTTCTGTGTGGAGTCTGCATGTCCTCCCTGCGGTCAAGTGGGCGTTCGAAAGACATGCATTGAATGGGCCTGCCTTCGTTGAAGGTTGGGCATCGGGCTGGCAACTCAACACCATAAAAACCAACTGCCAATCATTAGTGGACCGGAGTTCCACTGTGGCAACCCCTAACCAGGAAAAGCCGAAAGACAAACAGCAACAACAACGACATTAGCTTTGTAATGTGTTGCATTTATATTTGTGATAGCTCTTAAAACAATTTAGGAGTCTGTCTTCCATGCTGATTCTCACAGTTTTAAGTTGGTGCGTGTGTGTTTGAATGTGTGGTGCACATGCTAGTGCGTGCATATGCTTTAGGCTCTCTGCTCCCTCTTAAACATAAGAAAAGTCATAGAATCGGTTAGATTTTGCTTCAGCTGTTAGTAAAACAACTGCATTTTTCATACAGTTAATGTAGCTTCACTTCTTCTCCATTCAGCTGCTCCCATTAGGGGCCGGCACAGTGGATCGTCGGTCTGCAGAACGTGTGGCAGTAGAGTTTTTATGGTGTTGAGCTGCCAGCCCAGCACTCAACCTTCCTCAGGAGGCACACACACTCACACCTAGAGCCAATTTAGAATGTTCAGTCCACCTGCAGCATGTCTTGGAAACGAGAGCACCTGGAGTAAACCAACGTGAACACAGGGAGGACATGCAGACTCCAGTTAGGTATCTTTACTGCAAAAGAATAATTGCAGGTTTAATTTCATATATCGTACATCCTGTTACATTTTACAACCATGTTACATGATTACTGAAACAAAACAGTTACAGTGTTTATACATTTCACAACTTTGTTGCATTTGACTAACAAAACATTTGCAGATTTACATACAATCTTCATATCTCTCCCCCTATATATACTTCAAGCAAGTTTTCTTGAGAAACCTTAAGAAAGAAAGGTTGAGATGAGAGTACACCCCTTTTCTAGCCTACCCTTCTTGCTTTGAAAGACCATTTGTGTCACCAGTAACACAGGTAAGATCAGCCTGAACTGCCTCCACCTTTGCAGGCTCTGGGATGAATCTTACCATCATCCACTTTATGATCCAAATAAAACACCTCTGCCACTGCAACCTCAGACCTTTCCCCGTTTTAATCTTTCAACACCTCCCTAAGATGTTGAACATGTTTTTCCCATTATGCTAGGACTGACTGTAAATTCCAATGCCATCCAGGTAAGCAAGTGTTTAGTCTCCACCTTCTGCTAAGAAGCTATCAACCAACCTCTGGAAAGTTGATTGGGCATTTGACAAACTCATATAAGTACAAATGGGTCACAAAAGCTGACATCTGCATCATTACAGGTGTCAAGGGTACCTGGCTGAAACCTTTGGTCAGCTCAAAAGCAGTTAGGTACTTAGCCCGTCTACTCTAAAGCTTCATCTGTCCTAGGTGTGTGGTAAGTATCTGGCTTTATGTGACTATTCAGTTCCATATAGCCTACACAGAGCCTAGTATTGCTATCTGGGACTGCTGGATTTTTGGATTTTTCTGGGATCCAAAATCTGCTGATGTGCCTCTCACATAGTTATTTGAGCATCTTACAAAGAGCCTGTTTGGTGGGTGATTAGGCTGTTGTCTCCACTTGATGCTCCACCAGTTGTGTATGCCCTGCCATAGCAGTAAATATGCATAAATAAATGATCAAGAAAGAATAACCTACAGGATAGGCCTGCCAAAGACCTTACTCAAGGGTTCACAGCAACTCTGATAAATGAACATGTGCAAGAATGATCATTTGGGTGAAGCCTAAATGTATTTACATGATGAAAATTGCAAAACCTGCTTAAACGTGAAAAGATTTTTATCAGAAACATAAGAGTAGATTAAAGTCTGTTAAAATGTAAAACATTTGGAGAGCTGAATAGCTAAAAAAATAGATGATGCAAAATGTGGAATGTTCTGAACAGCACCGTGAAGTACACAAGTTCAAAAAAAGAAATAGCTGCATTGCATAGACACCTTTTTAGTGGCACTGTGGATATCTTTGCACCTCATAGCAAGAGGTTCTCCAGTTTGATTCCTGGCTGGGGTGCCTCCTGTGTGGAGTCTGCAAGTCCTCTCTGTGTTCACATGGATTTCCTCTGGGAGCTCGGGTTTCCTCCCACATTCTAAAGACATGCAATAGGTGGATTGGACACACTAAATTGGCTGCCAAACACTAAAGACAGTTTTTGTTTAGTAATTGTTTTTATTTGTTTTGTATATTTTACTTGGTATGCACAGAAATTATTCACATAGTATACTCAGGAACAACAACTGCTTCAGACTGTAAAAAAACTACCAGGGGACAGAACATACTAGACATTGTGTTCCCAAAGAAATTACTGTAACTTCAAGTCAAGTTTTACCACCATTGATGTGCAGTGATCATGGGGTTATAAAGGTGTTGCTAGATAATTCTGCCAAACTGAAATCTAAGCCAATGCACAGAAGGTTAATTACAGATTATATGGAACCAAAACAGTCACTATGTAAAACTAACTGGAGTGAGGTGTTCAGTGGAAAAACTACAGATAGAATGTGGAAAGTTTTGAAAGAGAAATTTTGAGTGCAAAAAATCAAAAAAAAAATGTTTAACATCAGGATCTAGGCATAAAATATTAGGGTTATATATTTTCCATAAGAACAAGATATCTGACTAAGGTGAGAGACAAAAAAATATAAGAAATGGAAGACAGGTCAAACTACAACTTTGAAAACTGAAATAAACAAGCTGGACAAACAGATTAAGCATAGTGTGGGACAAGATCAAGAAAAATTTGAAGACAATTTATATAAATATATTGAGCATAATAGGAAACCTTTTTATAGATTTATAAGATATGGGAGGAGTAGACACACAAACTGATAAACTGTGCAGATTATAAAATTTATTCTCAGACGCAACAGATTATAGATATATTTACAAAATCTTATGCAAAAAAGTTTGGCTCCACAAAGGGGGTGATAAGTTGTCCTAGTGATATCCAGGTAACCCCAAATCTTCTTCTTCTTTCGGTTTTTCCCGGTTAGGGGTCGCCACAGTGGATCATCTGTCCGCTCATGATTGGCAGTGGAGTTTTACTGTGTTGAGTTGCCAGCCCGGCGCCCAACCTTCCACAGAAGGCACACACATGCACACACTCACACCTAGGGCCAATTTAGTGTCCAATCTACCTACTGCATGTCTTTGGGATGTGGGAGGAAACCGGAGCACCCGGAGGAAACCCACGTGACCACAGGGAGGACATGCAGACTCCGCACAGAAGGCACCCCAGCCGAGAATCGAACCGGAGAACCTCTTGCTGAGAGGCGGCAATGCTAACCGCTGCACCACCGTACTCTAATCAAATGAGACTATACTGAAAAAGAACTGCGCAAACTGGATCCAAACCAAGTGCAGGGAGGAGAAGGAATTAGCAACAATGACCTGAGAACACTTCAGCAAGAACTTACAGTACCATTATATGTATTATTCACTAGGTTATATAAATATGGGGAGATTCCTCAAGATTGGAGACATGCTTATTAAACCTGTCTTTAAGGGAAGGGGGAGTAGGACAAACCCAGAGTCATATAGACCCTTAAGTCTACTTTCATGTTGTGGAAAAATAATGGAGAAGGTAATATTGGACAAGTTATTGTCAGAACTGGATAGGTTGGGACTTGAAACCATATATCAGCATGCATGTGTTGAAAACAGATATATTACCACCTGTAACATGATGTTCTATAACAATATAATAGCAGCTATGAATGAAAATTTGTGCTGTGATGTAATTTATATAGATTTAACTTCAGCATTTGACAGGGTCATACACAAAACACTGATCAATAAATTAGTACAACTAGGTATTGATGTACTCTTGATAAGATGGATAGCTGCATGGCTTACAAATAGAACATGGCAAGTATCACACACCAACTGGACAGGTGAAATCCTTGGATACAGTCAGGGTGTCCCACAGGCTCTGTCCTAGGCCCTTACTTGTTTAGATTGTATCTTTCAGATCTAACTTTTTCATCTGAGGTGTTCTACAGTCTATATGCAAACTACCTGAAATTGGGTAAACTGATTACATGTGCTACAGATAAGGTATGTCTGCAAAACAACTTGATTAAATTGACCATTTGGGCACATGAGAATAATATGCTGATAAATACATCAAAAACTAAGTATATGAGATATGGGAGACATAAACTGAAAGGCAAATATTTAATACAGCACACAGTGATTGAAACTCTATCCTCATTTAAGGACCTGGGTGCATGGGTAGATTCAGCTATGAGTTTTTCTTATTAATATCAACCAATTGGTTAATGATCATTACAGAACTACATGTTGTATAAAAAGATTTATAAAGTCTAGGAATTCAAAAATAATGAAGTCATTGTTTGTTAGTTACATTAGACCCAAACTTGAGTGTGGAATAATAATATGGAAAGCGTATAAGAAAATAAGCATGACTGAACTGGAAAGAGTACAGCAGAAATATACCAAGGGCATCCATGGATGTGAAAATATAAGTTATTATGAAAGACTAAAATATTTGAACTTGTACAGTGTCTCTTACAGATATCTAAGAGGAGATCTTATTCAGGTATATAGGGCATTTAGAGACAACTATCTCTGGGAATGTTTGTGGTCATCAAAAAGAGAATCATCAGATAACCTATGTAGAAGATTCTACAGGAATGAGAAGTGTACTAACTGTTTCTCTGGCAGAGTAGCTGATGCATGGAACAGACTACCAGATTACATTAAAGCAAGTACTAGTTTAAATATTTTTAAGAACAGCCTGAATATTTATTATGGTTCATAGGTAGATACTAAGCTATCGGCCCAAGAGCCTACATAAGCTTAGCCAACAAGGTTTCCTAGCTTACACCACCCAAGAAAGTTATTTTCCTGTGTCACTGTCGAGCAGAGACACAGAAGTGATCCCAGGGTGTATTTCCTATTTCCCATCCACTCATCAAGATTTTTCTTGAAGAGTGCTAATGAAGAACTTTGCTTGACATAGATGGGGAGCCTGTTCCAGAGTATGGGAAGTCTCTGGGACAGGAATCTATCCCTCCAGCATGTCCTGTTTATTGTGGTGACATGGTTTAGGTCCCTAGACCATGTAGCTTGGAGGAATTAGGATTTCTTTAGGTGTAGCATGTCCAACAGCTCTGGGTTTGACTTAGCTTTATATGTTAGGCAGAGATCACCTCGGAGTAGGCAATATGCTAAGGAGTAAAGCTGGAGTTTTTTGAGGCGGTCAGTGTAGGGCATTTGTTTGAGGCCAGTAATCCTCTTTGTGAGGTACTTCTGTGGCCTTTCCAGCTGCTGCAGACATCTTGTGAGGTACATTCCAAAAGGGGCGTTGTACTCTATAATGGGTCTAATGATTATCAAGTAGAGGGGAACAATGACCTCTTTTTTCCTGGATGAGAACCCTTTTATGATGAGGTGTGCCACGTAGAAGGACTTCCTGACTACTGTGGTAAAGTGACTATCAAAGGAGAGACTACTGTCCACCTGTGTCCCAAGGTCTCATCACACTTTCCGTGTTAATTAGATTGCTGCCTATGTGGTAGTTCATGGGTACAGAGTTTTTACCAAAGGGGATGACACTGCACTTTTTGGCATTGAGCTTGAGGCCATGGCTCTGACACCAGGCATCTGTCTCAGCAAGGCCCTTCTGAAGGATGTCCAAATCATTTGGGGACTTGACTATGGCTCCTAGTTTGCAGTCATCTGCGAACTTCATTAGCCAGAGGCCTTCTGTGTTAGCCTGTACTTCAGAGAAGTAGATACCAAACAAGAGAGGTCCCAGGACGGAACCCTGTGGTACTCCACTTGTCACTGCTTTGAGGTCAGATTTGGAGTCTGCAACTTTTACAGTGTGGGTTCTGTCAGTGAGCCAGTTGGCAACCCATCTTGTGACGTAGGGATTTATACCTAGTTTAGTGAGTTTAGCTATAATTCCAGAATGGGGGATGGTGTCGAAAGCGTTGGCGAAGTCAAGATAGGCTGTGTGAACCACCTTACCCTCATCTATGGCTTTGGTGACTGCCTCAAAGAAGTCGATCAGGTTCAGGAGGCATGATCTGCCTTTCACAAACCCAAACTGGGTGGGATCCAGAGTTTGGAGGTTACCAATGTCTTTGTTTATGAGTTCCATGGCCTTGCAGACCAGGCTCGTCAGGCTAATAGGTCAATAGTTCCCGGGATCAGTGGTGTCTCCCCCTTTGTGGAGTGGGATAACTGTTGCTGTGCGCCATTCAGTGGGCACAAAGCCTGATGCAAGGCTATTATTGAACATGGTGCTTAAGTGGGGAGCCAGTTCGTTCTGAAGTTCGTGTTAAAACGCAGCCTGGGATGTTGTCCGGTCCCATGGATGCTGTGTTTTTGGCGTTAGAGAGTGCAGCTTTTACCTACGTCATTGTAATTACAGGGACTCTGCATTCTTCCTATATAGATATGGGTCCTTAGGGGGTGAGGGGGGGTAAAGTTAGCACTGAACCTATCTGCCAGGATGTTGGCAATATCAGTTGGTTCTGTAATTTTCATGCCTTTGTGCTGTAACTCACAGCAGATCTGGGTGTTGCCATCAAGATTCTTGACATAGCTATAGAATGCTTTGTGGTTGTCCTTAGAATTAGTGGCAATTTTGTTTTCGTAGCTAGCTTTGGAGGATCTTATAAGGGATCTCAGCTTTTTACTGAGGCTGACCAGGGAGTTCCTCCACTCATGGGATTTTACTCTCTTTTGCAACAGTTTCTTCCTTCTGTTGTACAGTTTGTTTATGGCAGGGGACCACCAGATTGACTTCCTTTTTTTGGAGGATAGCATCTTGGTTCTGTTTGGGATAGCATGATCCACGCACTTGTGTTAAGTGCTTATACAGTGCATTTGTGTAGGATTCAGCAGTTGTAACTGTATTGTCCATCTGCAAGGGCGTCATGAAGTTCACCACTTCTGTCTTAAGAAGCATGAAGTTGGCTTTGGAGAAAATGTTTACCATGGTTTCCTTAATGGGAGATGGGGGTGGGTTGTGGATATCAAGGGTGATTAGCTTATGGTTGGATGGGACCAACGAGGAGTTGACTTCAGGTGTGGAACACCGGTCACTCATGTTGGTAATGACTAGGTCTAGGATATTGTTGCCCCTGGTGGGGGGGGTGTGGATAAGTTGATCCAGGGCATTGGAGTTTATGAATTCCAGAAAGCGTTGAGCTAAGGAGTTGGCACACGAGTAGTTTTCCCAGTTAATGGTGGGGTAGTTGAGGTCGCACATTATTAGGGTGTTTGGTTGAACCCTAATATTTTCCAGTACATCAAGAAAAGAGGAGTGGGAATCCTGGGGCATGGTGGGGGATCTGCAGCAAGCTACAATTTGGATTGCAGTTTTGCCCAGAGTTAGTTGCATTTGGATAACCTCAGCTGCATTATGCTGAGCAACTAGCCTGGAGGTGTGGATATCCTTAATGAATATGGACACACCTCCACCTTTGATGTTTCGGTCCAAGTTACATGGTCGAAAAGTGTGGTATGAATTATAGCCTGGTAGTGCAGGGGTGCTGTCTGGAGCCTTGAACCAGGTCTCAGTCACTGCACAGATATCGATGTTCTCCATTTTAAGGAGTGCCTCGAGTGAGTGCATTTTGGGATTTAGACTTCTAGGACTGAGTAGCATTACCCTCAGTATTTGCTTGCCTGCTCCTGTTACGGTGGTGAATTTGTTATTTGAACCTTGCCTAAAAAAGGCACTATAGGGTCAGCAAGAGCCTTAGCCAGTATCCAGAATCTCAGGGGCGACAGGTGCAGGCCATCTGTGGCAAAGCATCGTGTTCTGTCAACCATGTCATCCCAAGCAGACAGATACTGGATCCCCTTAGAATGACACCAAGGGGAACAAGTGTTTTGGTATATTGGCAAGCTGGAAGGGCATTAATTCCCATGCTTGAAATATTTGTATGTGTGTACCTTTAATTGTTTAGTCATACAATTTCTTGGGCATATGACTTAGCTCACATGGTTGATATGGCTATTTAAAGGTTTGTACAGCACTGTGTATTCGTATTCTGAATAAGTCTCTAATAAAAAAGAGAGACAAAAGTGCTCAATTTCACTTTTTATGAAACATTCATTAAAATATTTTGAATAAGTAAATAAACAGATACGTTTCAGAAATAACTACCAGTGCACATGATAAACCATTACAAACATGTTATAGACATACCTACTAAACTACTCACTACTACATATATATTCTAGATTTAAAAATGAATAGGATATTACAAAACCAGTTCCTACATTTAGAAAACATCATTTTTATATTGTGTACCATCATCAGAGTTAACATAAGCATAAAGAATGTGGAAAACTTTAATACATACATCATTATAGCTTATCAGCCCTTAACTTCAAAATAGGTACAATGTGAACATGTTCATTTAAACCAGGGTGTGAAGTAGCATTTAATCAAAGTTGCCCTACTACTTCCATAGGTTCATGGGATGATACTAGGCTATTGGCCCAGAGGCCCTTATAAGCCTAGCCAAGAATTTCACCCATGTTCCCTCAAAGTCAGCACTTGTTTCCCCTGTCCAGCAGGGACACAGGTGGGATCCTAGGGGTATATTTTCTGTTTTCCATCCAGTCGTCCAGGTTTCTCTTAAAGAGAGCTAGAGCAGTACTCTGCCTGACATGGAGAGGGAGTTTATTCCACAGATGGGGGGAGTTTTTGGGACACGAATCTACCATGCCAACAAGTTCTATTAATGTCACAGACCAGGTTAAGGCCTTACATGCAGGTTGCGGGAGTGGAGTTTGTCTTACAGGTATGCAGCAACTCCATCAAGGCTGGGTCTGAAATGGCCTTGTATGCCAAACACAGGTCACCTCTGAGCAGTCTGTATGAGACTGAGTAGAGGGACAAGGCTTTTAGCTTATCTGTATAGGATAGGTGTTTGAGACCCTGGATTTTCCTGGTCAGGAACCTCTGTGGTCTCTAAAACTGCTGCATGTGTTTGGCAAGGTACATGCCAAAGGGGGCACATTACTCAATAATGGGTCTGATAAGGGAGGAGTACAGGGATGTTATGAGCGCTTCTTCCTGGATGAAATACCTTTATTTATAAGGTGGGCCATGTAGAAAGCCTTCCGTACAATGGAGACAATGAGGTGGTCAAAAGTCAGGTTGCTATCAACCTGGGTGCCCAAGTCCCTCATGACTAACTGCATGCTTAGTACGTGGTTATTAATGTGATAATTAAAGGGGATGACATTTTCCCCAAAGGGGATAATGATGCACTTCTTGGCATTCAGTTTGAGGCCATGCTTCTGGCACCAGTCATTACTTTGGGTAAGGCCCTCTTGGAGGATATTTACATCATGAGGGGAACTTAAGACAGCACCCAGCTTGCAGTCATCTGTAAACTTGGTCAGCCACAGACCACTGGTTTTGGCTTGCACCTCAGAAAAGTATATCTCAAACAGTAGAGGCCCCAAGACTGATACTTGGAGTATATTGCTCGTTACGGGTCTACTACTAGAGATGGCTTCCCCTATTTTGACCGAGTGGGTTCTATCAGTGAGCCAGTTAGTTACCCATCTGGTAACATATGGGTTGATGCCTACTAGCTGGGAGAGTTTATCTATTATGCCCGAGTGGGGAATAGTGTCAAAGGCTTTGGTTAGGTCAAGGTAGGCGGTGTGCACCATCATCCCCCGTCCGTGGCTTTGGTGACTGTTTCAAAGAAGTCGACCAAGTTTAACATGCATGATCTCCTTTGACAAAACCAAACTGTGTGGGGTCAAGCGTTGAGGTTGCCAATGTCCTTGTTTATAAGATCCATGATAATGCATTCCATGGCCTTGCAGATCAAGCTATTTAGGCTGATAGACCTATATTTGCCTGGGTCAGCAGATGCTTCACTTTTGTGTAGAGCGATGACAGTGGCAGTCCTCCATTCAGCTGGGATGAAGCCAGTGCTCAGGCTTTGGTTGAATAGGGTGTCTAATGGAGCTAAAAGCTCATACCCAAGTTCATGTAGGATAGAGCCAGGGACGTTATCAGGTCCAACAGAGACTCTATTTTTTGCCTTTGAGAGGGCATTCAGGACCTGCTCCCTGGTGTTCAGGGAAGGGGGCAGGTGCTGGGGATGCCCTGGTTTACTGATGGGGTGACAGGGGGTGAAGTTTTCACTGAACCTGTCTGCCAGCAGGTTGGCTATATCTATGGCGTTTGTGTATGTGGTGTTATTGACCACCAGTTCAGATCAGATTTGGATGTTACCTTTGAGATTGGGGATGTATGTGAAGAAAGCCTTGTGACTGTCCTTGGTGCATGTGGCCAATTTAGACTCGAAGTTAGCCTTAGAGAATTTCACCAGTGACCTTCTTTGTTTGTTCAGACAAAGGAGAGATTGCGTCAAACTTGGCACCTGCTCCTTCTTGGCCCTGGACAGCAATTTTTTCCTTCCATTATAGACTTTGTTTATTACTGCTGTCTACCAGACAGGTTTATTCTTCCTTGAGGAAGATGTTTTGGTCCTGTCAGGTATTGCTGAGTCCATACAGCTATATAGGTGCTCATAAAGTTTTTTGCTGTAGGTTTTGACATTAGTGCTAGTTCCAACTGAAAGGACAGTGGCTGTGAAGCTGCTTATACCTGCTCTGGAGAGGTTGTAGTCAGCTTTGGAAAAGTTTTTTCATTTGACACTGATGGGGGGGGGGGTCAGGGGAGATGGTGACTTCAAAAGTGATCGCTTTATGGTCGGATCTTACCAAGGAGGATGACACTGTAGGAGTGCTACAGTGGCTACTCATGTTGGTTAGGAACAGGTCCAGGATATTTTCACCTCTTGGAGGGGTGTGGACCAGCTGATCCAATGCACTAGCATTGACGAAGTCAAGGAATGTCTGGGCATTCATGTTTGGGCTAGAATAGGTCTTCCACTCTATGCTTGGTTAGTTAAAGTCACCCAGGATCAGGGTAGAGGGATGAATCTTGATGGGTTCAATTAAGTCCAGATAGGTGGAGTGGGTGTCCTGAGTCATGGTTGGGGGTCTGTACCTAGCTAAGATTTAAATAGGTGTTTTGTCAACAGTTAACTGCACTTGGAGTGTCTCATGTGCGTCATACCATTTGACCAGCCTGGAGGTGTGTATGTCTTTGATAAATATTGAAACTCCACCTCCTTTGGCTTTGTAGCCCTCCATTTGGTGTCTGAAAGTATGGTAGGATGAGTAACCTGATAAGGCTGGGGTGCTCTCCACAGCTTTAAACCAAGTTTCAGTGACTGCACAAATGTCAGAATCCTCCAGGGCAAGGAATGCTTGCAATGAGTTCAGTTTCATGCTAAGACTCCTACCATTTAGCAGCATGGCCTTTAAAGTTTGTTTATAAGAATGTTTCATGTTGGTAATTTTGTGTTCATGACTTTGCCTAAAAAAGGCACTATGGGGGGAGGCAATAGTCTTTGCCAGAAGCCTAAATCCCAGGGGAGACAGATGAAGGCCATCTCTGGCATAGCATTGTGGCCTGCGAATCATGTCCTCCCAGGCTGTCAGGTACTGGATCCCCTTGGAGTGACTCCAGAAACTAAGCCAGTTGTTAAAGTCAGTTATTTTCTGTTTGTACTGAGGTATCATTCTGGGTGATGCTAGGATGCTGCTTAAGGTTAGGAACATACCTGCCTGGGACACACATTCAGCGAGCTCAATCATGTCTCTCGTCATATAGTCCAGAGGCATGTCTCAAGTAATTCACACCAACATGGATTATAACAGAGTCATAACAGTACCTGCTGCTAAGAGACTTGAGTGCATGTGTGAGATGGTGGATTCTAGCACCTGACAAGCAACTTACTGTGACTTTCTCCTTGTCTAACCTGGTGAGGGGCACATCTTTGTGTCTCACGATAGAGTTTCCTAAGATTAGTTTGTTGGGTTTGTGGTTGGGCCTTAGAGGCTGTAAGACACAGATGTGCTTTCTGTGTGTGATGCTAGGTGCTGTGGGTTGTGATGTGCATGTGTTTTTGCTTCGGAGGTCTCTTTTGTTTAGGTATGTTTTTGTTGAGAACCCCGCATATGTAGGAGTGTGTTGTACAGATGTGGTGGTGTTAGAGGTGTGGTGTTCGTAGTGTTTGTGCAGACAACCTTCTCAGTGCCAGATGTACTGGCTTGTGACTGAGACAGCAAGGATTCTAGGTTCTTAGTGTGAATGCATCTCTCACATATTGTACTCCTAGGTGCTAGTAGTAGAGGGTTGTCTGTGTATACAAGGCAGTTGCTACACTGTCTCTGGATGCCCATATCAACCAGACTAGCAGGAGAAACCATGGGAAATTGTCTGTCCATGGTTATCAGAATCTGTGGAAGACAGGTCAGGGATAGTAGAGTGGGTACTATCTGAGAAGAGTACCTATAGGTGTGAGTAGGGCTGGATAAAATCAATACAGTAGTTGCAGATGAAGGCCTCATTCACACAGGAGTGCTGGAGTGCTGGTAAGGGGAAAAAATGCAACTGAGATACCTCACAAAGGGTTAAAACAGCACAGCGGCAGTGCACAATGGGCAAACAAACACAAACCCATGCAAATGCTAGGTTTAAATGCCACAAAAACGAAAGTAAAATAGAAACATTGGAATTGACCAATCAACCCTTGTTCCTGAAATCTTAGCTCAACACCATACGCCAGACCAGTTCAAACCAGTTCACTTACTCTCAGTAAGTGCAGGCAGGCCCTGGCTAACACAAGATGGTATAGCAGGAAACACAGGAATCACACAAACATCTGAATACAGCAAAACCTGTAACCAGACAACACCAATGACATTTAAACTCTGTTTAGCTCAGTATAACACAGGAGAACAGATACACACTTAAATTTAACAGCTGACCATGCTGAGCTGATAAATTCAATTAGTCCTCAAGAAAGACAAGGCCTACCAGGCTCCATGGAGAATTGACCTGACTACTCAAATTCGAAGAGATATGTAAATCGTTGTAAGATTGGATCATCCAGCACTGGTCATCAAGCAAATCTCATGGTTCTATAATGTGGGCATATTGGGGAATGTTTAAACTGGTAATCAGGAATATAACAGTTAAACTCAAAAGAACTAGAAACAAAGAAAAAGAGATAAAGATCTCAATGGCTGAAGCCTGTGTAAGGCAGATGGAAAAGGGTTATAAGTTTAGCAAGTGCAACGATAAGATGCATTATACTAGAATCATACATGAAAAAAGGGAGATAAGAAATCTGCATTGTATAAAAATTTAAGACAAATGAAACAGGTATAAACATTTTCATTGGACCAAGAGACTGGAGGAAAGAAAAAGACAAATGTTTGTAATGGCCCTATTAAATGGCAATGGGACTCTGGCTACAGATCCTGTTTTTATTAACAGCCTCTTAACCAACAGCTACATAAAGCCAAATAATAATAAAACAAGACAATGATAACTACACAATTAAAACCCTGCTAACACTATTAGGTCATAGCTACTGAAAACCTTGAGACTTCAGGAAGGTTTCAGGGTTGTATGGTCTCTTACCTGAATATTAAAAGAAATTCAGGCATATTCCAGCAAAACCTTTGAAAGTTCCAATGAAGAGTGCGAAAACTTTGGAGTATTCTAGTATTAATGTTCCCTAAACCTAATAAACACTCCCACACCAACTGTAGACTAATTTTACTGTCACAGCTGGAAGTCAAAATTTATGCAAAAATATTGGCTAACAGGATTAATAACCTGATTACTAAGCTGGTATTATTATTTGTCAGCAATGTTTATTAAATGTAAAATGTGCAGCCCTGATCTTAGCAGATTCCGGTTAAACATGGACATGTGGTGTGGGACCCATAATATTGATGCTGTTACAGTACTGATAGACTTTAAAAAGACTTTGACTATGTGAATTGGGAACTTACCTAGACATTATTACAACACTTTAACTCCCCCATCTCCTTTATTTTTAAGTGCAAACTATTATATACAAATAAAACCAAAAGTGGGAAAAGCAACCAAACTGAAACTGAGTCAAAAGGCAACCACGAAACGAAACAATTGCCACCAGGAAGTCAGCCAAAGCTCTTTATTCCAAAACCAAGCAGACAAGGTTGTCACCAGCCACGAAAAAACATGTAAACGCCTTAATCCTCTGATAACGGACAGTATGTGTTTTCGTCAGATTCTCGACTTCTTCAGACAATCAGTACATTCAATTGACACAGTATATATAACGTTGACCATCAATTGATTAATTGAAATTATTCTAAAATTTAAAGAGACATTTAAAATTAAAATTAAGAAAGTCATTTCAAAATACCATTTAAAATATTGCACATGTGACTGTAGAATTCGTAAAACATATGTATGTAACATTTAAAAAAATAAAAAATGTATATGTAATTACATATTTCCATTAAATGTTTCAAAAGGCATAAATTCATGATGTAATAATAATAAAGTGCTACAAATCCCACTGACCAGATATTCTCTACGGAATACTTTCCAAATCATGCGACTCAATACGGAGATGATGCCCACTGTCCTCCTAATGTTTATTTTGGTAAGAGGGCTATAGACAATACCTGAATTGGAACTTGCTCCATCTTATAATAGGCATACCCATAAATACCAATATGCTTTCAGCATGGTTTGCTAACAACTGTGTGGTTTGGATAGCAAACCAAAAGGTGAAATATGATGAATTAATAGCAGGTTTTAAAGACCTAGAAGCTTACACAGACCGACACATAAATGGGAAACATGGTACAGTTTCCCTTATCATCTAAAATAGGTACAGCCCTACAAAATGAATGGGAGGGTGACAGATGGAACCTAGTTTCAGAGTGCACTTATTTAGGAGTCAAGTTCTTGATTCAAATTGTAGACCCTTACTCTGACATACTTTTGATAAACTAAACTGTTGTAAGAAATCTTGTACACCATTTTTAACTAAGATACAAGCAATCAAAATAGTTAAACTCCCTAAGATACTATTCATTATACGAAACTTGCCTCATCTGTATAAAACTAACCACCTCAAGAAACTATAGGTTATACTTTCTAATTTCATTTGAGATGAATCTCATTCCCAGAACTAGAGGATCAAATTAGGCCGGCCTAAACCATCGGGGGGGGGGGGGGATTCTAAGGCTACCATTCCTACAAAAATGTTGCAGCTGAGAGTCCATTTGTCTGCTGCAGATTTCACCCTAGATCCATATGGTTGTTTTTTTAGAATTAGCAATGATGAGAAACACAGGGGAACCTACAGTAGAAATGTCTTGAGATTTAATATTTAGTTCCTACCCATGCATTCCTATGAATCACCAATTCACAATATTTAAATTACTATACCAATGGCACTACCACCTTTAAGGTTATATAAATGATGGTTAGCATTAATTAAAAGCTGTTGGAACTGTGATACAAGTAATGTGGACTACTTTCACATGATTTGATCTTGTCCAATAATATCCACTAGGTTGCAAACTACTACTGAAGTGTGTCAACAGATGACTAGATTATACCTTCCAAATCAAGAATAGCCTAGTTTCTGACTATTTGGGATCTGTACAACTCACTATCACCCTCCAAGCCTTATATCAAATGGACCAGGATGGTCTGTTCATCATTCTTTAGTTTTTTTTTTTTAAGGACTGAAGAAATACTTCATCTCAGCGACATGGACTCTTTCTAAACATACTCCATTACTATACTCAGCAGCTACCCAAGATTAACAAGAACTAGTGGAATTCTTGGTAGGTTATACTCATTCATGCTATATCAAAAGATAATAAGGTGACTTAAAATTAATGAGCAGTAGAGTGTTCTGTGTATTTTGAGCTTGTTTCACAGGCTGTCTTTTAACGAGCATAAAGTTAAATGTTGAGAATTTGTTTTATAGAAGCAACTTTTAACTCCGATTCCTACCTCAGGATAGTTACAGATTATACATAGAGGTAATATTAGGTTAGTCAAGTTTGTAATTAGGTTAGGATTAACTCAGTTGTGTTTTGATAAACGGTTAATCAGTAATTTGAAATTGGTTGGAAAATATGCCTTTTCTTTTTAAATGTAGGACAGATTAGGATGTTTATTTTACAGTCATTGATGAAAATAAAACTTTAATGAGAAGCATGGTTATTTTCACTGTATATTCAAGGAACTGTGGCTCCCTCACCTATTCTATGTTTTTGTTTTCTTTATATTGATTAATCATTCTGCATTTGAATTGGTGGTCGATTTTAAAATAAAGGATGGTTATGTTAAAAAATATCTTTTAATATTTAAAGGGAGAGAGTTTACTCAGGAACTATCCCACATGATGCATCACAAAGAATAACCTGGATATCTTTCCTCTCTAGTGGGAAAAAGTTAAAGGACAACAATGGGATATTAAATCAAAAAGCTCAACCTACTGTCTGTTTTCCTCCATGTTATTCGATCCAACCTAAAGAAATGTGCATTTCTGCTTAAAAAAAAATATCCAACATACTTTTTTCTTCCTATGCATAGTGCCTTTCCATAGTGTTTTAGTTTCATTTTTTAAAGCAAGTTCTCACGCCGTTCAAAAACCTGCTGCTGGCTCAGAAATGCTGACGTCATATCTGCCACAAATCTGCAGTAGTTGCTAGGGAGTTTCCTCCCACAAACTGACGTCAGCACTACTATATTTGCATGCTCTTTAGAAGTAGGTAGTGACCCGCCTAGAAAGTGATGTCAGTGCTGTGTTGTTCAGCCCACTCCATTAATCTGATAAAAACCAGTAGCTGGGTTGTGGAACTCCTTTTCTGTGTTATTGTATCCTGCCGACTCTGTTGTGCTCACGGACTTCAGGAACACTTTGTATCTTCCCCTGTTTTACTATACTTGATTCCTAAGGTAACCCTTGTACATTTCCTGGCTATTTTATCTTCTACAGTCGGTAAACAAGAGAGGTAGCATAATTTCATTTCTGAGGTTCCCTGGTGCCATATGCTTCAGTTACTAACTCACTCCATTTGGGATTTGCATCTCAATCTAATTCAGTTTCTGTAAGCTTATCCATATTAAACTTTGTGAAAGTTTACTAAAAATATAATTTCCAGTTCGTGTACATTATAATATATTGTGTTATTTATGGAAAGACTGTAACTGCACTGGTATCACTGTAAATATGTCTTACCGATAACCTTGCTATCTGTATAGTTTGAGTCGCTGTCATTGGTCATAAATATTTGCATTTGTTTATCTTATGCATTTTAAACTTTTGTTCTGTAATTGTCTTATATGCGGTTGTATTTGGCCTTATCTTACTCGGTGAATTTTGGTCTTCGCAAAATGCAGTGTTGTTGCCAGATTCTTTGTGACTCTTTTCTGATTGATGAGCCATTGTGTGCTCTCTACTATAACTAATTCCGCTTTAATTGCTGTTGAAATGTGTATTGCTGCTGCAGGGTTATGTCTGCTATGTGATTTATTGTTTTCTGTTTTCTTTTTGGAAGTCCGATTTAATGCTGCTGCCGTTTTTTTTTTTTTTTTTTTTAATTTTCATGGCCGAGTTTGTGTGTATGAATGCTAGGTGGGTACTGGTGGATGGCGGTGGCTGATTTAGGCATGGGTGCACACCTCCCCCTTTTTAAAAGTTCTTCATTTGTGACTTAAATTCTCTTTAATAGTTTCACAGGTAGGTACTATGCGTGCTGCGCATTTCAACTCAAGCTAATTTCCGGAACCATGCTTTTTTTTTACAAAGAGTTTAAACATTATCTGTGGTATCTTTTCTAAGTACTAACGAAAGTCCCTATGCTTGGTTGCTTACTTCATACAGCTAGCAAGGACTGTGAGTCTTCCATTCGGTAGTTTAGCAGACGCTTCTATTTACTGTCTTTTATTTGTGTGGGATTTTTAAACAAACAAAAAATTGGTCACAAAACATCTGCGATGTTACACTGGCAGTGAAGTAATTGGTTGAAATGGGTGTATGTGTATGCAGAATTTCCGTGATTGCCCGAGTTAGCATTACATTTTCTGATTGCAGTGTTTTTTTTCGTATAAATGCATAAATCTGAGCCCCTATTTCCTCCCTTCTGCCTGGTTGCCATGGTGCTCCTCTGCTCACTTGGAAAGAGCCATGTACTTTGAAAATACAGAAGTGTTGTGAAATTAAGCTGCCTTCAGAGTGGAGTCAAAGAATGTAACCATCCTCCTCTTACCACCGCATCTGTTTTGTACTTTGTATATTCCCCACATGTTAACTGCTGTTTAGACAGAAATAGTGAAACAAATACAGTAGGTATGAACTCCGTTTCAGTTTATGGATTTTTGAGGACTGATGGCCTTACCTGTATGCACATTTGGAACCTAACAGTGTTAAGAAACTTCTGTGTGGAAGATTTTCAGTCCATATATCTCTAGTTAATCACTGTATATTAATCGGATCAGACAATGGTAGTAGAAGTAGTAAACTTAAACTCAAAACAAAAAATAATAGAAAATCTATAATTGTACAGCATTACTAAGTATCCAAAAGTAATCCAAGCAAGGCAGGCAGTCTGTTTCCAGTTCATAATCCTTTAAGTACACAGACTACTTCTACTACCATTGTCTGATCTGATTAATATACAGTGATTAACTAGAGATATATGGACTGAAAATCTTCCACACAGAGAAGTTTCTTACACTGTTTTGTTTTTGGACCCACTACACTTGTTTAGTGGGTTGTTTTGAGACTTTAGGGATACCACGGAGATTACTTGTTTTTTGCACATTTGGAACCTACAGACAGTTTCAGAAGAAAATGAATGGTAGCTATGTCAGTTGTATATTTTGTGTGACATAATTTAAGAGTTTTAAGCTTTTATCTTTTAAAAGACTGGATGCGAGGCATTTTTTTGGATTAAAGTAACAATGGCCTTTATTACACAGTTTTAAGTACAGAATTTGAAAAAAAAAAAAGTAAATAGTGAAATGTTTATGGAGGCTTAAACTTGTACTCAACTTTTTCTCTCTCTTGTTATAAGTAATTGCGGTTCACTGGCTAAATAAATAAAATTAGGTCACCCTAGTAGAACGACATTATTCATTATAATGTGTAGGTCACTGCTACTTGTTTTGCTTAAGTGTGGTCTCTAGAAATTTATTGAGTTGTGCTTTAATAAGTGTGGTCTCTGGCAGTTTAGTATCTGAATTCTGTTTTCTTTATTGTTGGTGTAAGTACTACAGGTAACTCCCAGTCTGTCAGCATTTTGCAGCTTCATGTTTGTTTCAGTGGGTTGATATTTGTTTAATAAGACAGATGCATTATAAACTATTATTTATGTAGCATTTATGTATCTCTCCCTTTTTTCTCTCTCTGCTGTTAAATATGTTTGTATGTAGAATTAGTGTCGGTGCAAGCGAGGAATGATTGTGGTGTGGGGGGACACAAGTGCGGGTAAAGTGTGTTTTGTGGGGGGGATGCAAGTGCAGGTTGAGTGTGGTGTAGGGGGATGCAAGCACGGGGGGGTGAGAAATGCAAGCGCGGGGGTGTGTGAGAAATGCAAGTGTGGGGGGTGGAAGTGAGGGGTGGGTGTGGGGGA
This sequence comes from Protopterus annectens, assembly GCF_019279795.1. Classification (NCBI taxonomy): domain Eukaryota; kingdom Metazoa; phylum Chordata; order Ceratodontiformes; family Protopteridae; genus Protopterus; species Protopterus annectens. Next base: position 1,951,994,178 of record NC_056729.1, read on the forward strand.
GATGCAAGCAATTTCACATATCTTGCGAAAAAACATGTAAACTTTATTCTAGGAAATGTAATATTACACAAGCAATACTTATTCTGTGTCCCGGATTTAGGGCATTTGTTCCCCCTCCAACATGTTTTCAGATTTCTACTGCTGCAAATGCAAGAGATATAGTAGCTTGTCTAGTGGATTTTTCAAGGAGCTGACAGCTTCAGGAGAAGAGGTTTAGTTCTGCTTATGGCACATTTGTTAGCACTGCTAGTAGCACAACAGATAGTACACTAGCTTTGGTGGACGCATAAGGCTGTGGGTTATACACCCGCAGTATGTTGATAGATAGTGATACTATACTGTTTAGTGCTTTAAAGTGGGAGGATGCTGCAATGTCCTCCTTTGGAGAAGATCCCTAGTAACTACTCACCTGTTAGGGTTTGTCCATCCCCTGCTGCAATATTAGTAGCGTATAATTCTTTAGTGTAACAATGGCAACATGCACTTTATTTGTAGATGAAACACTGAAATATAAAGTTGTTTGCTAGCAGCAACCTCTTCAGTCACAGATCATTATGTGAAATTATTGAGGTGAATTTCACTCCTCCAGAGATTCTGCATATTTACAGATTGGTGAAATGTTAACAATTTTGCGTAGACTTCTAGAACAGGGATGTTTGGAATTGGGCAGTTTTTCATTACAGCTTTATACATTGTGTTATTGCTTACTGATGAAATGTTCAAACTAATGAATGTAAAGCACGGTCTAATGTGTGCTGTACGATACAAGCAATATAATTTCATACAATCAGGAAGGTGAATCACAGAATATATGTATGTTTGCATACTCCAAAATATGGGGGCCAACAGTACAACGCAAGATACGCAGCATTATAAGCAAAACATAAGGCAGGGAATGCCATACTGTAGACTGCAGATTGCAGAGCTGCTCTCAGATCAGGCAGACCCAAAGTAGGTTGATAAACATACACTACCACGATGTAGTTGTTTGTGTGTGTGGGGGTGCAATCAATGGGTGAGTTGCGTGTGGGAATGCAAGCAAGGGGCGTGTGTCATACAGTACTTTGGTGTAAGTTTGGGTATATGTGCCAGTGTCGGTGGGGGCAGCTGTGAAACTGTTTATACCTTCCCTCAGGAGGTTGCAATCCGGTTTGGAGACTTTTTGCTGTTTGACCGTGGCTACGGGGTGGGGGAAATGGTCACTTCGAAAGTGACTGCTTTGTGGTTGGATCTTGGCAGGGATGATGATACTAGTGATGCTTTAGTAGTTACTCATTTTGGGTCACACCAAGTCCAACACATTTTCTCCTCTTGTGGGGGTGTCCACCAACTGCTCCAAGCCATTTGGATTGTCGAAATCAATGAATCTCTTTGCATTTGTGTTTTGCCAGGAGTATGTTTTCCAATCTATGGTTGGATTGTTAGTCGCCCAGGGTCAGGGAAAAGAGTTTAATCTTGATTGATTCAAAGAGGTCGAGCTAGGTGGAGTGGGCATCTCCAGTCAAATTACGAGTCCTGTAGCCAAGGGTCTTGTCAGTTCACTGCACCTGGAGTATTTCCTGTGCGTCATACTGTCTGACCATTCTAGAGGCGTGTATGTCTTTTATATTTATTTATATATATATATATATATATATATATATATATATATATATATATATATATATATATTGCAACTCAATCTCCTTTTGTTTTTCTGCCCATGGCTAGGGGTATGATAGGATGAGTAACCTGGTATGGTAGGGGTGCTCTACCCAACTTTGAACCTGTTTTTCTGTGACCTGTAAAAATGTGACCGTTTCAGAATGTGCAGTATGTATAAAGTCTGACTTTGTTTCCGAAAAATGTTGTTGGTTGGACTTTCTGCTTATGTAACACACTGCATGCACTTTCACGTCATCAACATGGTCGACTAAGTGAATGATAGGATGAGTAACCTGGTATGGCAGGGGTGCTCTACGTAGCTTTGAACCTGGTTTCTGTGACTGCAAAAATTTCAACTTCCTCCAGGATTGAGAATGCTTGCAACGACTGCAGTTTCATGTTTAGATTACTAGCGTTTAGCAGCACAACCCTTAATTTGTTTTTATTAAATTTAAATGTTGGTAGTTTTGACCTCATGGCATTGCTTAAAAAGGCACTAATGCCAAGGCAAGCACTTTTGCCAGGAGCCTGAAACTCAAGGGAGATTTATGCAGGCCACCACTGGCAAAGCATTGTGGCTTGTCAGTCATGTCATGCCAGTCTGGCAGGTAGTGGATCTGCTTTGACTTGCTCCAGGAAGTAGACCAAATATTAAAGTCATTCTGTTTGTATTGAGGCATCATTCTCTGTCACGGTAGAATGCTGCTTAAGGCTAAGGATGTACCTGCCTGGCACACATACTTGGTGAGCTCTATCATGTGTCTCTTGCTAAAGTCCAGGATGGTACGTCCAACATGGACTGACAGAGTCAGAACAGTACCTGTTGAGGGATTTGAGTGCACTGGTTATGTATTGGATTCTGGGTCTGTAAGAACAAAAAATACAGTGCTCATACAGGATTGGGGTTGGTATTTTCTTAAACTTGCATGGTTAACCTAAACACAATTGAAAGTATATTTGGGAGTTGAGAATTAACATTTGTTTTAGGGCTGTATGTATGCATTTAGCATCTAGCCTTATTTGGTACGTGAATATATTCACTAGGGTGGCGGACTTGTCTGGTCTTTTTCTGGACTCCAAGGGAAAAAGCAAATTTTGGGTCGGCAAATTATGCTTTAGTACAGTTGGTATGTCATTAAGTGCAAGTGTATTTAGTAACTGTTGCTGAAAGTTCTGCTACACTTCACTTCTCAATATTGAAAAGCGTGTGCTCTTTCTCAGCGCTTTAGAATTGTTACTAGTTTGATATTGCTTTCATTGAGCCTGAAAGTACATCACAGCCAGTAGGTGCACGCCCCTGGTGCTGATGAAGATGCATGGAGAAGGGTGCAGCAAAAAAGCCTGGCCTCATGTGCATTGAGTACACTACATAGATTCTTGGAGAAAGTTCTTTAAAATAGTGCTGAAAATCACTTGAAAATGGGGAGCAGTTGGAATATCAAATGTTTGGATACTGGTGTTTTACAGACAGTCTGTTAATTTATTTTTAGTTATTAAAATGTTTGTTATCCTTTTAGCATCTATGTGTGGTCCCTTACATTGCTTTTTAGCAGTAAATTGAAAAAGATTGGCCAAATGCAGTTGAACCTTGGGATATGTGCACACATTATGCCAAATTAGAACAAAGATGCACCTTTTGATGCCATGTCTCCTATGTGACCAGGATATTTAAAGATGCTCTTTACTTGCTCCAGTCTTGTGTAAAACCTACCAGGAAGCCAAGGTGTCATATTCTAAGCATGCAGAACACCTTTTGAATAGTATCCGGTAGAACATGTGTAATTCAGAACTGAGCAAGGAATGAATTTGGAGGTTAATTACAACTATTTCATACACAGTGAGAACCTATTTTTGGTGTTAATTGCATGGAATTTTGGCAGCTATTTTTATCTTCTGTGGTTTAAATAGTGTAAAGATCCTTACTGAAGTTTAAAGTAGACTACAACACAAACTGTGGTTTAGTATCTTGCATTGCAAGAAGCAGATGCTGGTTTATGAAGCATGATAGGTCCCACAAATTTCTTTCACTGGACCATAGTGAGAAAATGGAGTGCTTTCCATTTGTCACAGATATGTTGGTTTGGTGACTGCATGTTTGCATCCTTAATGGAGTCAAGTAGTTTATTTTGCTCCCGAGAGATAGCTTAGCCAATTATTTTATCATATTAATGAAGTAGCAGAACAAAGAATATCCAATAAGCTATCAAACCTGTCACTTCGCACCCTTCTTTGCCTTGTGGGGTATGTCTGATAAGTCCTGACAGCACCCCACTGTCATTAGTTACCATATTGTCCATAATGCATTACAGATAGGTTCTTTCTTGGAGCTTCGCTTTTAATAGGGTTAATAGTATGTTAATTTTGCACCTTGTCTCGTCTACTTTCATAGAAGGCATTGCTTTACAAAAACATGTGGTTAGGGTCCCTATATTTTGTGAATAGGTTAATTGGTACTGCTCAGTGTCTATTTTGTTGCAGACACTACCTGTATTGACACCACTCCTAGATTTGTAGGTGTACTAGGCTAATGGCCCTGGAGCCTTTACAAGCCTAGCCTATAGAATTACCCTGTCATCCTGCTGCCCGACGTTAGTTCCCAGTGCCTCTATCAAGTAGAGCCACTGCAGTAATCCCTGGGGTGAACTTAATATTTCCCATCCACTCCTCAAAATTTCTCTAAGGGGGGCACTGAGGTGCTCTGTTGGACATGGGAAGTCTACTCCAGAGCATGGGCAATCTATGGGTTATAAACCTGTCCCTCCAGCATGTTCTGTTGATTGTGGTAATGATGTTGAGGTCTCTGGAGCATGTGGTGCAGAGGGATTGGGATTTCTTTAGACCCAGCATTTCTGTCAGAGCTGGGTCAGACATGGCTTTTAGTCAAGCAGAGATTGCCTCTTAGTAGACGATATGAGATAGAGAATAGCTAGAGGTTTTTTTTTTTTTTTTTTTTTTTGGTTATTAGTGTATAGCAGTAGTTCCTAGTGCTATACATGGTGTCAGAATTAGTAATACACTTGGTTTATTGGAGTTGCAAACTGGTCCAGCATTGTTGTTGCTTGCTCTGGCTACTGGTGCCATGCTCCGTGCCAATTCATGTAGTTACTGTCATTGTAAACTGTGCCTCCTTTGGTGATGTCACTCAGTCTGACCTTTGTTGCTGTACGACATGCCTGCTTTTGGGGTGTTGTTGTAGCCTCTGTTACCTTTCACTTGTCTTAGCATTGATGCTCTTTGTGATATGTCTACTGTTGCCATCCTTCATGCTAATCCGTAAACCCTAATGATGCAGTCTGCTGTGCCACCTTATTTATAGCCATTCACTGACGCATAATTCTGTACACTAAATGACAATGATTCTGCTTAATCTGTGGCTGCAAGCACAGTACACTATCAATACTGGTTACTAGAACTGTACACAACACTTGCATTGATGCCACTTTGTGTGTACGGTAATGCTGTACACTGCGCCAGCTCTGGTGCCACTGATAGCCACTGCTGCTGCTTGGTGCCACTCATTTTGTCCACTGGTGCTTTATACAGTGTCTGCTTTTGTATGGCATTCAGGATGTGCAGTTTTGCTGTACATTAAACTAACAGTTGCGGTGGCACAAGTCAATGTGATTTCTTGTAGAAATTCTGACCCTAAAATGTAATGTAGCCTCTGATTCCATACACTGGGGTGGGAGTCATACTGTTTGTAGTTTGACCACAATTTCAGTACATTATACCATCATTGGTGCTACTCTGTTTGCTTACTTGTGTTGTAGTACTGTATTAAGTGCGGACAGTGAATGCCATTCACTTTGTGGTCTGTTTCTGTACGCACTGCTGGAACTGCAGCCAGTTACTGTGGCCAATGCAGTTCATAGTACTGACAGTGTAATCACAGTGCAGAAAGCCTGGATGATTATCCTTCTACAAATGGTTTAGTTTGTAATTGCATTTTTAGGACTGGTAATGTACTCTGCCTTAGCGATAGTGATTTTCTGTAAATGTTTTCAGTATTGTTCTAGATTCAAAGCACTTGATTTGTTTTGACACTTTTAACCGCAGTCCTCGGGTGTGAATGTCAGAATGGGTCACAATGTTACCCTCATTCACTAACATATTTGACATTAACAGTCAATAACTGATGTCAGCCATCACACGCAAGATGTTGGTGACTAGTTTCAGAATGTGCAGTTTGTACAAAGTCTGACTTTCTGAAAATGTCATATGTTTTGATTTTCTGCTCATGTTACAGTAAAGCACTGCATGGACTTTCACGTCATCAACATGGCTGTATGCAGAAATTAGGCAAACCTTCTGTTAACAATCAGTTAATTTGTTGCTGCAACCTTACACTGATTTGCCTGCCTTAGCCAGTAATAAATGCTTTTAATTGTGAGCTTTATATAATACATTTTGCTGTGTTTGAGTCTGGCATAGTTAAGACAGCAAATGTATGGTTTGGTCAACTGCTCACAGCTGCTCAAGATAGGGAAATACTTCTGGGAAAAATGGATTAGGTTTGCTTAGAGAGGTGCTGGGCATGTAGTCGTTGGATATTTTCTTGCTCTGACAACTGCATAAACTGTTCAACATGTGGTGGTCTGCTCAATCAGCTCTGTTTCAGAACAGCTAAGACTTTGTTGGAAAGATAATTCAGTGATAAAAAGGAAAAGCATTCGGTACGCCTTACTTAGCTGTTCTACTTGGCAAAAACCACTGAGCGAGTCACATTTGCTAATTGTGCAAGTGGAAGTTGCATGGTATCTTGCTATACAAAATATTTAGAGTGGTAATCGGTAACCTTGGGACAGTCCGTAACATACAGCTATGTACAGGATCTTTGTGACTACAAAACGAATGGTTTCATTTAATCAATGTTTTGCCAAAATCATTGTGGCATGTCCTGGACCTGTCTACTACAAAGTGCAAGTTTCATTTTATGAACTTGTACAATGGAGGGACAAATTTCTAAAATGGATGTCATATTTATTTATTTTATTTATTTGCAGTTGGTTTACCAGGATAGTCCATTGGGCCAAAAGAACCCGTTTTCAATGGAGTCCTGGGGAGAAAAGCTCCAACATAGACAAATTAGGTACATACAATAACTACAAGATAATTATACAGAGTAGAGATAAAAATTAATACATTTAGGCTTAAATTTGAGAAACATTCAAAGATGGGGAGAAAAGCTGAGATGTAGATATCTATTATCGAAGCTGAAAGGTGGGGTTTGAAAAGAATAGTGGTGCTGGTAAAGGTAGCTACAAATTATATCCCTTTAAACTTGGTACAAATTATTAAGCCTTTGGGAAATGATAGGTTAATTTCTTATTTATTGGTATTCATTCACCTGGAAATGAATGACAAGTACTTTGAGGGTGGAAATCTTGTAATCTCCAGAAAGTCATTTTTGGTATTTTTTATCCCGAGGTGATATGCCAAAGCTTTAAGTAAGACAAAGAGTACTTTGGACACGTTAGAAGCAGTATAACTACAAGAAAAAGCAATAGGATAATTTATCTTTTGTTTTTTTGCAGACTAATGAGATGTAATGTAGAGTACTGGGTGTAGCTGCTGAGAGTACACTTCTGTAAGGAATCATAAGAGCATTTTAAGCAGGATACTATACATGGTAATTGTACAGAGAACTGAACTTGTTTAATTGGTATAAAAGTTGACATCAGAGGTGATTGTAAAAATATTCATCAATTTGGGGAATTGTTAGAAAATCAGAAACAAAAGAAACTGAGCAATGGGCACACTGCTAACATTGGTTTGGAAATACTTTCACTCACCATTAAGCAAACTTTTTGTTTTTCTACATAAAGTACGACTTTCCAAAATTCATTTAGTCCAAAACAGTCGTCTAATCCAAACTAGGACAAATTTAGTACAGATTACTTTAAATACAACAAGATACATATCTGATTTACTAGACTATACAACTTTCCCTTATCTAGTGAAATCGACAGAACTGAAATGGGTTGTAAAGTCTAAGTCTCTGAATCTTGCCTGCTGTCTGTATTGGTTAGTCTAGTATGTAGGACATATGAGGTCCAACTGACCATATGAAACCGCAGATTACATCTGTATATTCCTTCTCTGCACCCAGCAGAAAAAGGTTTGTTACCCACGAGACTTAAGTGGCTTCATGGGGGCCAACAGTACAATGCAGGATATGCAGCATTATAAGCAAAACATAAGGCAGGGAATGCCATACTGAAGACTGCAGATTGCAGAGCTGCTCTCAGATCAAGCAGACCCTGAGTAGGTTGATAAACATACACTGCCACAATGTATCCTTGTGTGCAAGGGGCGGGGCCGTGGGTGTGTATGCAAGGAGAGAGTGTGTGTGTGGATGCATGCAAGGAGTGTGTGTGTGGATGCATGCAAGGAGTGTGTGTGTGTGGATGCAAGCAAGGAGTGTGTGTGTGTGTGTGGATGCAAAGTGTGTGTGTGTGGATGCAAGGAGTGTGTGTGTGTGTGTGGATGCAAGGAGTGTGTGTGTGTGTGTGGATGCAAGGAGTGTGTGTGTGTGTGTGGATGCAAGGAGTGTGGTGTGGGTGCATGCAATGAGTGTGTGTGGTATGGGTGCATGCAAGGAGTGAGTGTGTGTGGTGTGGGTGCATGCAAGGAGTGTGTGTGTGTGGTGTGGGTGCATGCAATGAGTGTGTGTGGGTGCGGAGTGTGTGTGGTGTGGGTGCATGCAAGGAGTGAGTGTGTGTGGTGTGGGTGCATGCAAGGAGTGAGTGTGTGTGGATGCGTGCAAGCAAGGAGTGTGTGTGTGTGTGGATGCATGCGTGCAAGGAGTGTGTGTGTGTGGATGGATGCGTGCAAGGAGTGTGTGTGTGTGGATGGATGCGTGCAAGGAGTGTGTGTGTGGATGCGTGCAAGCAAGGAGTGTGTGTGTGTGTGTGGATGGATGCAAGCAAGGAGTGTGTGTGTGTGTGTGTATGGATGCAAGCAAGGAGTGTGTGTGTGTATGGATGCGTGCAAGGAGTGTGTGTGTGTGTATGGATGCGTGCAAGGAGTGTGTGTGTGTGTATGGATGCGTGCAAGGAGTGTGTGTGGTGTGGATGCGTGCAAGGAGTGTGTGTGGTGTGGATGCGTGCAAGGAGTGTGTGTGTGTGTGGATGCGTGCAAGGAGTGTGTGTGGTGTGGATGGGTGCAAGGAGTGTGTGTGTGGGTGCAAGGAGTGTGTGTGGATGCATGCAAGGAGTGTGTGGATGTGTGTGGATGGGTGCAAGGAGTGTGTGGATGTGTGTGGATGCGTGCAAGGAGTGTGTGTGGCTGGGTGCATGCAAGGAGTGTGTGTGTGTGTGGCTGGGTGCATGCAAGGAGTGTGTGTGTGGGTGCATGCAAGGAGTGTGTGTGGGTGCATGCAAGGAGTGTGTGGGTGATGCATGCAAGGAGTGTGTGTGGATGCGTGCATGCAAGGGGTGTGTGTGAGTGTGGATGCATGCAAGGTGTGTGTGTGTGTGGATGCATGCATAGGTGTGTGTGTGTGGATGCATGCATAGGTGTGTGTGTGTGTGTGATGCATGCATAGGTGTGTGTGTGTGTGTGTGTGTGTGTGTGTGTATGCATGCAAGGAGTGTGTGTGTGTGGATGGATGCAAGCAAGGAGTGTGTGTGTGTGGATGGATGCAAGCAAGGAGTGTGTGTGTGTGGATGGATGCAAGCAAGGAGTGTGTGTGTGTGGATGCATGCATGCAAGGTGTGTGTGTGGATGCATGCATGCAAGGGGTGTGGATGCATGCATGCAAGGGGTGTGTGTGTGTGGATGCATGCATGCAAGGGGTGTGGATGCATGCATTGTGTGTGTGGATGCATGCAAGGGGTGTGTGGGTGTGGATGCATGCAAGGTGTGTGTGTGTGTGGATGCATGCATGCAAGGGGTGTGTGTGTGTGGATGCATGCAAGGGGTGTGTGTGTGGATGCATGCAAGGGGTGTGTGTGGATGCATGCATGCAAGGGGTGTGTGTGTGTGGATGCATGCATGGAGTGTGTGTGTGTGGATGCAAGCAAGCAGTGTGTGTGTGTGTGTGGATGCAAGCAAGGAGTGTGTGTGTGTGGATGCAAGCAAGGTGTGTGTGTGTGTGGATGCAAGCAAGGGTGTGTGTGTGTGTGTGGATGCATGCATGCAAGGAGTGTGTGTGTGGATGCATGCATGCATGCAAGGAGTGTGTGTGTGGATGCATGCATGCATGCAAGGAGTGTGTGTGTGTGTAGATGCATGCATGCAAGGAGAGCGAGTGTGTGTGTGGATGCATGCAAGGAGTGTGTGTGTGTGTGGATGCATGCAAGGAGTGTGTGTGTGTGGATGCATGCATGCAAGGAGTGTGTGTGTGTGGATGCATGCATGCAAGGAGTGTGTGTGGATGCATGCATGCAAGGAGTGTGTGTGTGTGGATGCATGCATGCAAGGAGTGTGTGTGGATGCATGCATGCAAGGAGTGTGTGTGGATGCATGCATGCAAGGAGTGTGTGTGTGTGGATGCATGCATGCAAGGAGTGTGTGTGTGTGGATGCATGCATGCAAGGAGAGTGTGTGTGTGTGGATGCATGCATGCAAGGAGAGCGAGTGTGTGTGTGGATGCAAGCAAGGAGTGTGTGTGTGTGTGTGGATGCAAGCAAGGAGTGTGGATGCAAGCAAGGAGTGTGTGTGTGGATGCATGCAAAGTGTGTGTGTGTGTGTGGATGCATGCAAAGTGTGTGTGTGTGTGTGGATGCATGCAAAGTGTGTGTGTGTGTGTGGATGCATGCAAAGTGTGTGTGTGTGTGTGGATGCATGCAAAGTGTGTGTGTGTGGATGCATGCAAAGTGTGTGTGTGTGGATGCATGCAAAGTGTGTGTGTGTGGATGGATGCAAAGTGTGTGTGTGTGGATGCATGCATGCAAAGTGTGTGTGTGTGGATGCATGCATGCAAAGTGTGTGTGTGTGGATGCATGCATGCAAAGTGTGTGTGTGTGTGGATGCATGCATGCAAAGTGTGTGTGTGGATGCATGCATGCAAAGTGTGTGTGTGGATGCATGCATGCAAAGTGTGTGTGTGTGTGGATGGATGCAAAGTGTGTGTGTGTGTGTGTGGATGGATGCAAAGTGTGTGTGGATGGATGCAAAGTGTGTGTGTGTGGATGCATGCAAAGTGTGTGTGTGTGTGTGTGTGGATGCATGCAAAGTGTGTGTGTGTGTGTGTGGATGCATGCAAAGTGTGTGTGTGTGTGTGTGTGGATGGATGCAAAGTGTGTGTGTGTGTGTGTGTGTGTGTGTGCGTGTGGATGGATGCGTGTGTGTGTGTGGATGGATGGATGGATGTGGATGGATGGATGGATGCATGCAAAGTGTGTGTGTGTATGGATGGATGGATGCAAAGTGTGTGTGGATGGATGGATGCGTGCGCGTGTGTGGATGGATGGATGGATGGATGCAAGGAGTGTGTGCGGATGGATGGATGCAAGGAGTGTGTGCGGATGGATGGATGGAAGGAGCGTGTGTGTGTGTGGATGCAAGGAGTATGGATGGATGCATGGAGTGTGTGTGTGTGGATGCATGGAGTGTGTGGATGGATGGATGCATGGAGTGTGTGTGTGTGGATGCATGGAGTGTGTGGATGGATGGATGCATGGAGTGTGGATGGATGCAAGGAGTGTGTGTGTGGTGTGGGTGCATGCAAGGAGTGTGTGAGTGTGTGTGTGGATGCATGCATGCAAAGTGTGTGTGGATGCATGCAAAGTGTGTGTGGATGCATGCAAAGTGTGTGTGTGTGGATGCATGCAAAGTGTGTGTGTGTGTGGATGCATGCAAAGTGTGTGTGTGTGTGGATGCATGCAAAGTGTGTGTGGATGCATGCAAAGTGTGTGTGGATGCATGCAAAGTGTGTGTGTGTGTGTGTGTGTGTGTGTGCAAAGTGTGTGTGTGTGGATGCATGCAAAGTGTGTGTGTGGATGCATGCAAAGTGTGTGTGTGTGTGTGTGTATGGATGCAAAGTGTGTGTGTGTGTATGGATGCAAAGTGTGTGTGCGGATGCATGCAAAGTGTGTGTGTGTGTGTGTGTGGATGCATGCAAAGTGTGTGTGTGGATGCATGCAAAGTGTGTGTGTGTGGATGCATGCAAAGTGTGTGTGTGTGTGGATGCATGCAAAGTGTGTGTGTGTGTGGATGCATGCAAAGTGTGTGTGTGTGTGGATGCATGCAAAGTGTGTGTGTGTGTGTGGATGCATGCAAAGTGTGTGTGTGTGGATGCATGCAAAGTGTGTGTGTGGATGCATGCAAAGTGTGTGTGTGGATGCATGCAAAGTGTGTGTGTGTGTGTGGATGCATGCAAAGTGTGTGTGTGTATGGATGCAAAGTGTGTGTGTATGGATGCAAAGTGTGTGTGTATGGATGCAAAGTGTGTGTGTGTGTGTATGGATGCAAAGTGTGTGTGTGTGTGTATGCATGCAAAGTGTGTGTGTGTATGGATGCAAAGTGTGTGTGTGTGTGTGGATGGATGCAAAGTGTGTGTGTGTGTGTGTGTGTGTGTGGATGCAAAGTGTGTGTGTGGATGCATGCAAAGTGTGTGTGTGTGTGTGTGGATGGATGCAAAGTGTGTGTGTGTGTGTGTGTGGATGGATGCAAAGTGTGTGTGTGTGTGTGTGTGGATGGATGCAAAGTGTGTGTGTGTGTGTGTGGATGCATGCAAAGTGTGTGTGTGGATGCATGCAAAGTGTGTGTGTGTGTGGATGCATGCAAAGTGTGTGTGTGTGTGTGGATGCATGCAAAGTGTGTGTGTGTGTGTGTGGATGCATGCAAAGTGTGTGTGTGTGTGTGGATGCATGCAAAGTGTGTGTGTGTGTGTGTGTGGATGCATGCAAAGTGTGTGTGTGTGTGTGTGGATGCAAGCAAGGAGTGTGTGTGTGTGTGTGTGGATGGATGCAAGCAAGGAGTGTGTGTGTGTGTGTGTGGATGGATGCAAGCAAGGAGTGTGTGTGTGTGTGGATGGATGCGTGCAAGGAGTGTGTGTGGATGGATGCGTGCAAGGAGTGTGTGTGGATGGATGCGTGCAAGGAGTGTGTGTGGATGGATGCGTGCAAGGAGTGTGTGTGTGGTGTGGATGCGTGCAAGGAGTGTGTGGGTGTGGATGCGTGCAAGGAGTGTGTGTGTGTGTGTGGATGCGTGCAAGGAGTGTGTGTGTGGATGGATGCAAGCAAGGAGTGTGTGTGTGGATGGATGCAAGCAAGGAGTGTGTGTGTGTGTGGATGCGTGCAAGGAGTGTGTGTGTGTGGTGTGGATGCGTGCAAGGAGTGTGTGTGTGGTGTGGATGCGTGCAAGGAGTGTGTGTGTGTGGATGCGTGCAAGGAGTGTGTGTGTGTGTGTGTGTGCGGTGTGGATGCGTGCAAGGAGTGTGTGTGTGTGTGTGGATGCAAGGAGAGCGAGTGTGTGTGTGTGGATGCATGCAAGGAGAGCGAGTGTGTGTGTGGATGCATGCATGCAAGAAGAGCGAGTGTGTGTGTGGATGCAAGGAGTGTGTGTGTGTGGATGCAAGCAAGGAGTGTGGATGCAAGCAAGGAGTGTGTGTGTGTGTGTGTGTGTGGATGGATGCATGCGCATCCAAAGTGTGAGTGTGTGAGTGGATGCATGCAAAGTGTGAGTGTGTGTGGATGGATGCAGGCAAGGAGTGTGTGTGTGTGTGTGTGTGTGTGTGTGTGGATGCATGCAAAGTGTGTGTGTGTGTGTGTGGATGCAAAGTGTGTGTGTGTGGATGGATGCAAAGTGTGTGTGTGTGGATGGATGCAAAGTGTGTGTGTGTGGATGGATGCAAAGTGTGTGTGTGTGTGTGGATGGATGCAAAGTGTGTGTGTGTGTGTGGATGGATGGATGCAAAGTGTGTGTGTGGATGGATGCAAAGTGTGTGTGTGTGTGTGTGTGTGGATGCAAAGTGTGTGTGTGTGTGTGTGTGTGGATGCAAAGTGTGTGTGTGTGTGTGGATGCAAAGTGTGTGTGTGGATGGATGCAAGCAAGGAGTGTGTGTGTGGATGGATGCAAGGAGTGTGTGTGTGTGTGTGTGTGTGTGTGGATGGATGCAAGCAAGGAGTGTGTGTGTGTGTGTGTGTCTGTGTGTGTGTGGATGCATGCAAGGGGGAGAGTGTGTGTGTGTGTGTGGATGCATGCATGCATGCAGAGTGTGTGTGTGGATGCATGCATGCATGCAGAGTGTGTGTGTGGATGCATGCAAGCGAGGGGCGTGTGTGTGTGGATGCAAGTTGTGTGTGTGTGGATGCAAGTGGTGTGTGTGTGTGTGTGTGTGTGGATGCAAAAGGAGTGTGTGTGTGTGTGTGTGTGGATGCAAGCGAGTGTGTGTGTGTGTGTGGATGCAAGCGAGTGTGTGTGGATGCAAGCGAGGGGCGAGTGCGCGTGTGTGTGGATGCAAGCGAGGGGCGAGGGTGCGTGTGTGTGTGGATGCAAGCGAGGGGCGGGGTTGCGTGTGTGTGTGGATGCAAGCGAGTGTGTGTGTGGATGCAAGCGAGTGTGTGTGTGTGTGGATGCAAGCGCGGAGTGAGTGTGTGTGGATGCAAGCGCGGAGTGTGTTTGTGTGTGGATGCAAGCGAGGTGTGTGTGTGTGTGTGTGTGTGTGTGTGTGTGTGTGTGTGTGTGGATGCAAGCGAGGAGTGTGTGTGTGTGGATGCAAGCGAGTGTGTGTGTGTGTGTGTGTGTGTGTGTGTGTGTGTGTGTGTGTGTGTGTGTGTGCAAGCCAGTGTGTGTGTGTGTGTGTGTGTGTGTGCAAGCTGTGTGTGTGTGTGTGTGTGTGTGTGTGTGTGTGTGTGTGTGTGTGTGTGTGTGTGTGTGTGTGTGTGCAAGTGAGGGGTGAGTGTGTGTGTGTGTGGATGCAAGCGAGGCATGTGTGTGTGTGGATGCAAGTGAGGCATGTGTGTGTGTGGATGCAAGTGAGGCATGTGTGTGTGTGTGTATGCAAGTGAGGGGCAAGTGTGTGTGTGTGGCTTCAAGTGAGGGGAAGTGTGTGTGTGTGGCTTCAAGTGAGGGGCAAGTGTGTGTGTGTGGCTTCAAGTGAGGGGCAAGTGTGTGTGTGGCTTCAAGTGAGGGGCAAGTGTGTGTGTGGCTTCAAGTGAGGGGAAGTGTGTGTGTGTGTGGCTTCAAGTGAGGGGCGAGTGTGTGTGTGTGGCTGCAAGTGAGGGGCAAGTGTGTGTGTGTGGCTGCAAGTGAGGGGCGAGTGTGTGTGGATGCAAGTGAGGGGCGAGTGTGTGTGGATGCAAGTGAGGGGTGCGTGTGTGTGGATGCAAGTGAGGGGTGTGTGTGTGCATGCAAGCGAGGGGTGCGTGTGTGTGTGTGCATGCAAGTGAGGGGTGTGTGTGGATGCAAGCGAGGGGTGTGTGTGTGTGTGTGTGTGTGTGTGTGTGTGTGTGTGCAAGCGAGGGTGTGTGTGTGTGTGTGTGTGTGTGGATGCAAGCGAGGGGTGAGTGTGTGTGTGTGTGTGTGTGTGTGTGTGTGGATGCAAGCGAGGGGCAAGTGTGAGTGTGTGTGGATGCAAGCGAGGGGTGAGGGTGAGTGTGTGTGGATGCAAGCGAGGGGTGTGTGTATGGGAGCGTGTGTTGCAGGGAATGCAAGAAAGATTGGTTTCTTATCTTATTGAAAATGCATGGAAACACATTTTACTCTGTCTGTAACTTTACACTAGCAATCTTTATACTCTACATGATCACGAGCAATCTTTATACTCTTTACTTGGTCACGGCCCTCCGTTCCCTGTCATTAAATTTTGCTATTTTCTGATTTCTAGTGCTGCACATTCGAGAGATAGGGGCATGTCACTTGGATTTAACAAGCAGATGAGCTTCGGGGGAAGAAAAGTTTTAGTTATACTTATGGCAAGTCTGTTTGCACTGCTAGTAGCACCACACACAGTAAACTTGTTTTGGATGCATAGGGTTGCGGGTTCCATACCACCAGTATGCAGATGGATAACTACTACTTGTACCATCTAGTACTTAAGTGGGAGGATGCTGAGGCTCCGGGAATGTTGTCCATAGAAGATACCTAGAAATTATGTACCGGTTATAGGTCTGCCATCCATTCCCTATTGCGACATCACTAGCGTATAATTTTTTATGTAGCGTAGGCAAAACATTCCATGGCCAACAGGCACTGTATTTGTCTATGAAACACTGAAATATTACTAGCAGCAACCTCTTGACCCGTTGCAGATCTCTTATGTGGAATTCTTTATATGAATTTTATTTCTGCAGAGATTGTGTATACTTAGTAGTTGAATTGTACTGACAAGTTTTATTAGATTTCATGAATGGAGATGTTTGAAATTGGGCAGTTTTTGCATTACAGGTTCATACATGGTGTCAGTACCGAATGAAAAAAATATCAAAATGTAATTTTAATTTAAAACTAATGTGTGTGCTGTATGACATAAGCAATAAAATTGCATACAATCAGGAAGGTGAATCAAAGAACACATTTATGTTTGCATATTTTAAAATGTTTGCAAGGGGCTGATTGGAAATCTGGCCAAAGGTAAAGTTTGCCCATCACTACCCAGAGATGTTTTCTTTGCATGTGGGTTTCAAATCTGTTTCATTTAATGTCAATTTCAAGGGCAGAGAAGCTGTAATGCCAAGTCTGTTTTCATTGTGCGACTCTGCTGCTTATTTCCCTGATGCCTAACAGTAGTTGTGGCATGCAACCAAGAAAATTTAAATACAATACAGATAAGAGGTGTGTGTGTGGGCATGCAAGCAAGGGCTGCATGTGTGTGGGGGGATGACTGTGTGTGCGCGCTGTTGGTGTATGTGTGCACTGGCAGAGAGTGTTGGGGTGAATCTGTGGTGGAGGGACTGTTGTGGTGTGTATGGTAGTGGGGATGCAAACAATTTGTCTTATCCATCTGAAAAAACATGGAAACATGTTTTACTACAGCAAATGTATAATGTTACACTAGCAATCTGTAGCACCACACACAGTATACTTTCTTTAGATGCAGAAGGTTGTGGTTTCTATCCCGACAGTATGCCGATGGATAGCTGATACTGTACTGTCTAGTACTTTAAAGTGGTGGGTTGCTGCGTTCCCCAGACCATCGTTCTTTGTAGAAGAAACCTAGTAATTACAAACCTGTTATAAGTTTGACATTCATTACTTATAGTAATATTACTAGCGCTTATAATTTGTTCTGTAACATAGGCAATGTATTCCAGGGCAACAGGCACTGTATTTTTAGATGAAATATAAAGTTGTTTAGTAGCACAACCTCTTCAAAAGTTACAGATCTCTTATGTGGAATTATCTAGCTGAATGTTACTTCTGCAGAGATTGTGCATACTTCCTGATTGGTGAATTGTATCGACAAGTTTGAGCAGACTTCTGGAATGGAGATGTTTGGAATTGGGTAGTTTCAATACCAGCTTGTTTTCACCTGGTAGTACTTTATTTTACAGTTTAGTTGTTGTTTTCTTGGTTTGTTAGTTTCAATACAGGTTGAACACTATTTTCCAGTATGCAATGACAATGTATCAAAGTAATGAATTTAAAACACTTGTCTCCTACAGGTACTGTACGATACAAGCATTATAATTGCATACAGTCATGAAGGTGAATCTAAGAACACATGCATGTCTGCCATGGGCCTATTGGAAATTGGCCCAAAGCTAAAGTTTATTTGTCAATAGCCAGGTGCATTTTCTTTGAATGTGGGTTTCAAAGCTGTTTCTCAATGTCTTTTCAAGGGCATGGAAGCTGAAATGGCAAGTCTGTTTTCAGTGTGACTGTTGCTTTTTTCCCCAGATGGCTAACGGTACTTGTGGAATGGAAAATCCCTAGTGCGACACTCTTGCCACATGAAATCTGAAAGTCAGTAAACAGTACTTCAGTCGTACTGTCCAATTTTCTGTATTCTAAACCTACATTTGCCTGTTAATTGGTTAAAAGGACATGGAGACCTGGCTTCACATTTCTTTACAAACTGGGCCCTCCAACAGTTTATTTTTGTTTTTTTTTTTGTTGTTGCACTTTACCTTCCCATAGCCATTCCATTGTTTGGTCTGGATTGTCATGAAGATCGGCTTATATTTGTGAGACTGCATTCAGTTTGCTCATGCAATGCCTTCCGGTCTGCTGCTTCAACTTGCATTCCTCTTTGCTAATGCAGTACAGCTGTGAGTGAAGAACCTGTAGAAGCAAGTTGGGATGAAAACCTAGTTGAATATGTACTGGTGGAGAAGCATTTAGGCTACTGGTTAGGGTATGATTGAGGAATCAAAAGAATTGTAAATGAAAAATGTATCAGAAGTTCAGTACGACTCCACTGAGTAGGAGCAGAGTGAACAAAGTTGTTATACTGTCATGATTGAGGTAATACTGTGTATAGTGTTAAGTCATGTAGTTCTACTCTGGTCATTTAGTTGAGCATTGCCTTATTACCTTGAAACACTACCACGGACAATGACTGATGCAGCAGTACATGATCCAGAAGTAGGATTCTCACCACTGATGGACCATACATACTGCAGAAAGTCCAAGGGTGTACAAACAAATGACTGAGCCAGGACCAGAACATTACAGTTTCAGTGATGTCTGCAGTCATAGCATGAGTGAGAGTACATGTCATCATGAAGAGGATAAGAGTTGCATTAAAGAGGCCACATGTAGCTCCAATGCGTACACCTCTTGAGATGAATGCTTGAAGCACTCTGGTCAAGCTACATCAGGAAGTCCATAACACCAGCATGCATAGCGACTCCTCACTCTCGCAGTGGACACATATTGAAAAGGATCCTGACTGGTTCTACACTTCTGACAACTTGTCTACATCAGAGAGAGACAGTGCTGGAACAGGACTAAGATGAAAAGATAAGTGAAGCAAAGTTCATTGAGTCCAGCCTGGATTGCCTGTTAAAACTGACCTGTCCAAAATGCCACACACCAGCCGTTGAAGTGAAGTAACTGAAGTTGGAGTCATATGCATCAGTGAAGGTATCCTTCATTAGTGGACAGGACTTTCTGCAGTGGGAAAGTCTACCATTAACAGGCCGAATGGCAGCTGGCAATCTTCTACTCATGTCTTCTGTTCTTTACAGTGGAAATATGTATGCACATATTGCGGGATTCTGTGCATATCTTGGACTGGAATTTATAGGTGAAGCCACCTTCTATTCCAATTAAGAGTATTTGTTCCCAGTTTTGCAGCATATTTGGATACAACATCAGACTCGTCTACTGGAAGATACAATGGGTAAGTGTCAAAGGAAAAAGCTTCAAAAGACCAATACACGTAAGGTTCAGTTAAGGCACTTTAATTTACTTGCAGCAAGGAGATAAACATGCAAATACAAGGATTTGTTTAACTACTAACAGGAAGTATGTTCATTCTTATACTGTTTTATGAGACATGGCCTAAGCTGACGTAATCAAACAACTTTAAGCATTGTACTACAGCAGGTGTTATTTCAGATTTTCTGTTGACATGACTAGATTTGTGGGAAACGTTTCAGAAAAACAACCTGGCCTTGATGACCAGTACTTCGCTTACAAGCCTCTATTGTAAAGTGTTACATTTCAAGGTACTCTTCTAATACAGATACAAGCAAATGCTGATTGCAGTTCATATTTTCAAGCAGGCTTTGTCCTAATTATCTTACTTCTACAGCTGTGTATTTTCTCATGGCACAGTGGAACTTCTTGTCCAAGTTTCATATAAGCAGTATTGTTCTATTCATTATTTTCCTAACGCAAGCAGAAATCCCCTGCTTCTCAGTAAATTTCCAAGGCACAAACAAGATTTTTTGCTAACAGTACAAGGTCAGAAGGCAACTGCAGTTTGTACAGATTTATGCAGTATGAAATGGAATAAATGTGTTAACCCTTTTCTAGCTCTATATGCACTAAGCATATTGCTAATACACACATTAATACATATTTTTCTAACAGTAAGGAAGCAAGGTTAGCTGGAGATGGGTGGTATGATAGTCCAGGTTATTCTGCAAAGTGCTGTTGCTACAGCATGATGGATCTGGACTCTGGATTCATTGTTGATTTCTGACTGGAGCAGGTCTGCAGCAGGGTATCTTCAGTGGCACTGGAGAAGAAAGCTTTAAAGAAGTGCATGAAAAACTTGCTGGATAAGAGCGTGAAGGTAAGCATTACTACAGCCAGACATCCTGGGATAAGGCTTTTGATGCTCATGGAATTTCCCAAGGTGGATCACTCGTTTGATGTATGCCATATGGCCAAAAATTTGTCCAAGAAAATTACGGAAGCTGGGGAAGGGAGAATTACTGCAGTAGTGCCACAATATTTCCAATCACCTGTGGTGGTGTGCTGAAACTTGTGAAGGGGATGAAATTGTACTACAGGAGGAATGGTTGTCATTGCTGTACCATGTAACCGACCAACACAGTTGGGGTGGTTCATCAAATGTTTCTTGTTGTGGACTTGAAATGCCAGTCATCGATGGAGAAGTGACTGGAAGATTATGCATGTCACAGTGGATTGAAGAGAATTGTTGCAAACAAAATTCTTAAAGATCTAAAGCACATCACAAAGTTTGCCACACTGACTGACTACCTCGAGGTGTTCCATGCATTACTGTGCAAGTATTGTCCCACGTTTCTTGATCATAATGAAAACCTCAATCGCAAGCAGTGCTGAAATTCCCTACAAAGTCGGCAGCAAAGGGAGAGTTTTGATACCGCATGGTGTACCCGAAGGCACAACAGGAATGGGTTGCTAAACCAATATTTGAGAAGAGAAAGTAACTACATATATGACCCAATCTTGAAGTTGCAAAAGCAAAGCTAGGCATTTTGGAAATGCAACCCATGTCTGTAACCAACATACCAAAAATATTGCTAGGTGCAAGCGTCCTGAAGACAATGGTGATGGTAGACATATTTCCTAATTTTAAAAATCCTGGGTGATGCAGTACAGTTGCAGCTGTGGAATGGGTAAGTAAATTGTGAACCAATACTTTTCAGATTGAACATATTGAGCTAACTAGGGTATAGGGGGTGTGTTGCCAATTACCATGAATAGCTGGGGATCTTAGTTCACATTGGGTCATAGTAAATTAACAGGGTAATGTTCATAAGAGCATTGCGACAATATGCAAGTTTTGCCCTTGGTTGTAAGATCAGCCCATATTGACTCAAAGTGATACAAAGTTGGATGCCCCTGGGTTACTGTCCTGGTATGTATCCAATGTTCCAAACTGCCCTTAAAGAGGGCCAAGTGGGATGATCTGACATGAAGTGGGCGTGTGCTCCACAGGTGGTGTCCTATGTAGAATAAACTGTCCCTTCATCAGGGTCCTTAAATGTGATAAGGGTAGGTGAAGATGTTGCAGAGCTTGTAACCAATATGACACTTCAGTACTGAATACGTAGCATGTCTAAGAAAGATGCAGTCAGACATTGCATTATAGGTAAGGCAGGGATGGTCTCTGTAGTCTGAGACAAATACAGTGTGGATGAGTTTACACAATCCACATGGTACTGAGACAAATACAGTGTGGATGAGTTTACACAATCCACATGGTACTGATGCTGAAGACCTTTGATTTAGTTTGAGATAACACTTGTAGTCTGCAATTGCTAAAGGTGTTCTACAGGCAAATAGTAATTGTGGCATTGTACTCCTTTATTTGACTGATTGCAAACCAGAGAGGGAGGTATTGACTTTTCTAAAAGCAATGCCCCTATGAGATAAGCAATATAGAATGCCATTTTCAGCATTGTGGAGACATGGTGATGAAAGGTAAGATTGCTGCCACGTAGTGTGCTGCACTCTGTCATCAATGACAGCATACTATATTAGTGCTGTGTTGGTCATCAATATCAATGCACTTAAACAGTGATGGTGAAACTTTTGTTTTGCAGAGTTGAAGGGTTTGACTTTGAATGCAATTGTTCACTGAGTAAGACTATCGTGTCAGATGATTACATCATTTGGAGAATCAGACCGCTCACATTCTTCAATCGCCGGCAAAGTTTTTCATGCATAAATATCCATTTTTTGCTTGTACGCAAGACAAATGGATTCCAACCAGTACAGGGCAAAGGATTGACTGAACACCACCGGTTAGTCTGCTGCTGTAGGTGGATTGTCTATGTGCCTCTCTTGCTTGTTTTGGTTAGCTATTGAGTGACCCTCTTAGCAATGTAGGGTTTTGATACCTAATTGGTCCCAGGATGACTTGGTCAGTAGATGAGCAGGATATATTGGCATAAACCTTGGCTAAATCTAGGTGGCATGTATGCACAGATGTGCTCGTGTAGGGCCATGTCGACTGTTTCAAATTTCATCACATTTAAGTCCTGCCCCAATTTGATAAGTACAAAAGCAGTTGTGTCAACTGTCTTGGTCGATCATGCACTTGACGACCACCTCGATCGCGTAAGAAATAGGTTTTGTCAAGTTAATTTTTAAGTACTGGGGAAAAGTGAAAAAACACCCTTGTGCAAGGAAGTGGAATGGTGGGTGTTTTCCATTCAGCTGATGATGAAGCTGTGCTTTATCTCTGAAAAAAGCACACAATGGTGCTGCTAATTGTTAGCAGCACAGTAGGACACAGGCACAGATATTTGCTGCCATAGATGGTGTTTCAGACATTAGGTAGTACAGCTTATGGTAGAAAGCATTGCTGTAGAAGTCTGCATATTTCACAGGGGTATCTGTGGGGAGAGCTTCTGTAAAGGTCACGTCACCTCAGGCACAGCCAAGCACTACACCATGACTGTTCTGCATTCGTAGTCTTTATGAAGTTGGCGGGGTTGAAGTAGTAATGTCTATCCTATATTTCCTTTGCGGTCCTCCAACATGAAGAAAATTTGTATTCTTGCTAGACTACACTATCTGTATCAGATGGTGTCTGCATCTTCTATGAACCTATGAAAATACAAATGTTCACCTAAAAGTATAGTAGGGCAATGACCCTGGAGCCTTTAAAAGCCTAGCCCATAAGTGCCCTGGCATCATGCTGACTGACGTTTGTTTCCAGTGTCTCTAACAAGCAGAGCCACTGGAGTGATCCCCCGGTGAACTTTCTATTTCCCATTTACTCAAGATCTCTCTTGAAGAGGGCCAGTGAGGTGCTCTGCTTGACATGTATGGGAAGTCTATTCTGGAGCATGGGCAGTCTCTGGGTTATGAACCTGTCCTTCCAGCATGTTCTGTTTGTGGTAATGAGGTTGAGAGGTCTCTAGAGAGTGTGGTGCAGATGGATTGGGATTTCTTTAGATGTAGCATTTTTAAGAGCTGGAGCAGACACTGCTTTGTAAGTCAAGCAGAGATCACCTCTTGGCAGACTGAGACAGAGACTAGCTGGAATTTTTGAGTCTGTATGTGTAGAACATGTGTTTAAGACCTAGGATCCTCTTCATAAGGTACTTTTGTGGCCTTTCAGCTGCTGCATGTGTCTAGTGAGGTACATGCCAAATGGGTCATTATCCTCTGGCTTAATGAGTGAAGAGTATAGAGAGATGATTACCTCTTTCTTCCTGGATGCAAAAACCTTGGTAATGAGATGTGCCACATAGGACTTTCTGACCACAGTGGCATTGTGGTGGTCGAAGGAGAGGTTGTCACCGTTTGTCCCCAGATCGGTTGTAACACCTTCAGTCAAGCGAATAAAACCGCAGCAAAAAAGAAACTGGCACAAAGACTGAGCTGAGCACACACTGTAAAAGCAAAGGAACCACAGTAGGTAATCCATGCCTTCCCCACCCGAAAGTAGCCCATATGTTTGGTTTGCATAAACTGCATAAGAGTATAGAGAACCCCCCCCCATGAGACCCATTGTAGATGCTTGTGGTTCAATAACCCATCCTATAGCGGCATTCCTGGATATAAGACTTAAAGGATAGTACAAGAAACTAATCTGTGCAAGATTCATGGGATTTCCTTAAGAGAATTAATGTATTAGATTATAATGAAAATTGTTACTTCATTACCATTGATTAAAGATCTTTATACGGTCATACCTCACAGTATTGGCTTTGAATGGTTTTGTGAGTAACTGTTGGATAAGGGAGTACCAGAAGCGACTATTAATACCCTTGAACATCTACTGGGTATAGTACTGTGCAATCATTTCCTTCTCTTTTATATCTCGATGGGTTCAGCATGTGGGGGGATGTATGCAAATATAGTCATGTTATAGTGGGAAAGAAAGGTTTTATCTCTCACTATTCCTTTCCAACTGTGCATGCTATAGGAGGTTCTTGGAAGACCTCTTTATTTTCTGAAAGGGTTCGGGCGAGATGATACTAGAGTTTCTTGATTACTTTAATTCTACCACCTTTCTAAAATTTACAAATGTGAATAAAGATGAGAAAAGCAAGAAGCCCTTTGGCAATTAAAAGTGAATGCTTTGCAATGGCCAGGCCGTAAAGATTCATTTTCAATTGCATGTTTCTTAAAATTAAAAGCACTAATTAGAGTAAATTATTATATCCTTGTTTCAAATGTTCATATTTAATAGGTCTCTTATATTTATGTTGTGCTTATTTATTAAATATGTAAATAAAGGGGAAGGGGGCCGTGTTTCTATGACCTTGTGACTAATTTATTTAAATTCGATTTATTGCAGGAATTGCTTTATTCTGATGAAGTCCCTGATTGTGCAGGGACGAAAGCCTTGTGGATCTGTGCAGGGACGAAAGCCTTGTGGATCCGTTTTTTAATAAATATTCTTTGTGGATTACCTACTATAACACCTTCAGTGTTCAGTGGGCTCTCATCAATGTAATTTAGTAGGAAGTGATTTTTTTCCCAAAGGGGATAACTCATTTTCTGGCATTAAGCTTAAGGCCATGGTTTCGACACCAGTCACTGATCTCCGTGAGGCTTTTCTGTAGTATGTCTACTTCACTTGGGGAGTTAACAATGGCTCCCAGCTTGCAGCTGTCTGTGAACTTGGTAAGCCAGACACCCTCCATGCTGGCCTGGATTTCTGAGAAGTAGATGCCAAATGGGAGAGGACCCAGGACTGATCCCTGTGGCCCTCCACTCGTGACTGGTCAGCAGTCTGACTTGGGAGTCCACTATCACACTGTGGGTTCTACCTTTGAGCCAATTTGCAACCCACCTAGTGATTTATAGGGGTTGATGCCTAGTTTGGTGACTTTATTAATTCCTGAGTGGGGAATGGTATCCTACTCTTACCTCCAGCGCCAGTTGAATACAGATTCATAACTCAGGTCTTTGCATAGCAGGACATCTGCTGTATTAATATCACACCTTTAAATTCCTTGAGTTTTTTATACTTGCCACCAGGCTTGAACTTCACTGACAGCAGTATGCATGACTATTGAACCTTGTTAATGTGCATCTATTTTTACACAGGAGTCTGTTAGTGTCCTTGGAGTGCAACACCTTCGCAGTGGCAACGTATTGCAACAGTAAAACGGAAGAGGCAGTCTGTTACGAAAGGATAGTTGTATTGACAGTGTTTCTCGAGCTTTTGGATAATTGCAATGCAACGTGTGCTGAATAGTCAAACAGCACTGAGTTGACTTGTGAGCACATTTTTAGAAAAATGAAAGCTGTAGTATGCTTTTTTGTTTGTCATGTGGTATTGCCAAGTATAATATGGATTACTGCCTCTAAACACCGGTCCTTCTTAGGAGTCCTATACAATCTTAACTGATGGAGACAAATTATGTTTATCAATTACCACTTCAGTTCTTATTGACAACAGTGTATTGAGAAGACTGGAAGCACTGTACACTGTCCCTGCTGTTTCCAAAGAACAAATTCATATTGAGAAAAAATGACAGAATACTGTGTTAATATGAACAAGATTTGTAAATACCATCTGTAAAGATTACTTTGAGATTCTACAGTTGGACAGAGGCTAGTCAGTGAGGGGGCGCATGTAAACTGTCAATTCTAAGAACTGATGTTTTGTTACAATTTGATTCATGTCAAGCTGCATTTGTCTCGTGTTCACTGTAATGTTCATCATGCTGCTACTAGCATAAATTCATATGATGTAAAATGGAATCAGCATTTGTGTTTATGCATGCCTTGTGATGTGTGATTTTACATTTTTTTCTTGACTTGTAGATTAAAGTTTGACTGGGTAACTTGTTCTTGACTTGGAAATGTACAGAATCGATAAGCAATATAATGTACAATTGTATTAATGCCATTGTATGGACTGCCTGGCTGATGTTACATGAAGTTAGTGTAAATGTACTGACATGTCAATGTGCATATTTTTGGCTTGAACTATGAACGGTATGCTGACGGTCCTGCACATTCGGCCCTTGGCAAGTGCCATGTATGACAAAATTACATTGCCATTGACAAAGGAGCAGTTTTTGATGACTGTATTCATGTACTGACAGTACTGAGGGAGCAGGCAGTAAACTACTGAGGCATAGGTCGGTATATCACTATGCAAGCGGCCTTTTCATTATTTCTGTACTACCTTTTGCATTGTCAGCATATCGTTTGACATCAGTGAGTGGTCTCGCATCAATTTGTAGGAAGTGCTGTGTGACTGTCACTTTTAGTCTCTTTCCAGACAAGTATTTCACATGGATAATACTAACGGTTAGTATATATGACAGACGTGCATTTCTGCTTAGTACTGTGTAAGGGACTTGTCATGGCAGAATGCAATCATGTTTATCTTGTAAAGATTTTTAACTACGTAGTCCAGTTGATAGAACACTTGTAAATTGTAACTTCAAACCTTGTAATTTGTAACTTCAAACCTGTTTCTTCTGCTTGTATGTCATTTGGGAAAGAGGAGCTAAGCATGCACGTTGGCAATGTGTGTTTTGGTACATACTGTTGCTGCTGTGGATCACTTGTGGCTATGGACAAGTAATATTAAATATATATGTACTGGTAGTGTACAATGTTACTTCACAATGTTTCTAATTTGTATTGTAGAGTCAGACTGGGAGAGATGATGGTTGGTAAAGAAGTTAGTGGAAAGGGTAACAAACGACTGTGGAAAATCAACGCTTTGTTAAAATCAGTTCAAGGTTTACAGTGGCTGACCACTGTGGCAGTGAGCAAAGAGTGTGGAGAAAATCGGAACTGGCCAATATACAAACACCATTAATTTTGGTCTGTCCAACAGCTGTAATCAAGCATTTGATACAGCACTCCTGTTCAGAAACACTTGTAGAGGAAATAGTTATGGACAACAGTACTTGTGAATATACCAACGCATAATGGAGCTCACTGTATATAGAGAATGACGTGTATGTGTGGTGTTCTAATTAACGAGGCTAAGAGAAAGGCAAATGATCAATTTCCATAGAATTCATGTGTAAGATCATTTACTTATTTTACATTTGTTGACCGGGATAGTCGGACTGGATACATGTCCATTTTCAGCAGAGGACCGGGGAGAAAAGCTCCAAAGGAAGTAATACAGAGAAGGAAACTTATGTAAAACACTCTAAACACTCCTAAAGTTCATAAATAAGTTCATAAATAACAGTCAAGTTAACACTCATAGTACAGGTTAGCTGAAATAGGATGCTTTACATCTGGACAGCTGATTACAACACAGTAGTATTGAACTGACTAATTACAAAAGCAATTGTTAATCTGATACAGGTGTAAGTGTTGCTTAATTAGGCATGGCAAAGGGACAAAGCCACTGAGTCATTAAGTACTGCCTGAGGTCTGGGTAGCATTTGTTGTGTGTCCGGGGGTAGTGAGTTTCAAGCTTTGCCTACCGAGTTGGCAAACGTGGAGTTACCGGCTAAGTTGTTGGCTATGGTGGTGTGCACTACAATTCTGGATGACCTAAGTGATCTTTGGTTGGTTTGATATTTCTTAAAGAAGGGGTATTATCAGGTTGGTTAAGAACTTTCAAAGCTATAATAAGTTGGTTATACTGAATCTGTCTTGATGGCTCTAGCCAGCCTAGATTTTTTTAGGTTTATACAGTGATGTGTTCTGTAGGGCAGCCCAGTGGCGAATCTAGCTATACTGTTCTAGCAGGCTGAGAGTCGATTAAGTTCCGTTTTGTTTAAGTTGGCAAGTATAGGAGAGGCATAGAAGAGGGTGGAGAGGAGGTGGGATCGGGCAATAGCCGTTCTAGCAGGTGGGGTAAGGAATGAATTTATTCTATACAGTGAGCCCAGTTTTTTATTAATGGTTTTTATCATTTTATTTATATGGGCGTCAAATTTAAGATTGTCTACAATTACCCCAAGTAGTTTTGTGTGACATCTGGGGCGATGACAGTGCCATTTTTAGAGGTAATGGAGACAGATATCACTGGGGATTTATGCGTGGGAGAGAAAAATAGTTTAGTTTTATTGGGGTTTAGAAGGAGACGTCTGCCTGCAAGCCAGTTTTCAACCAGGTTGAAAGTTGACTTGTGTACTTGCCTGTAGCTCCTCCTTGATGGTACCAGTGCAGATCAATGTAGAGTCATCTGCATACTGAATGCAGTTGGCATTTCGGATGACAGTGTAGAGATCATTGATAAATATGAGAATAGCAGTGGACCCAAGATAGACCCCTGGGGGACACCTAGAGTGTTGGGAAGAAGGTTAGATTATTTTGCCATAGTACTGCTTGTTGTCTACTATGTAGATAGGATTGGAACCAATAAAGGGAGTGGTGACCTAGGGATGTATTAGTCAGTGTGGATTAACAGCCGGTGGTTTTCCATATTGAACGTTTTGGAAAGATCCAAGAATAGAGCAGAGGAGAACTTGTTTCTGTTATGGTAAACTTCATTAGTGAAGGAGAGGAGGGCTATGATAGTGCTATGATGTGGTCTAAAGCCATGCTGAGACTGTGTGGATGTCTATCAAGAGACCACGGTAACTTTGAGGAACACCTGGAATATTTGTTTTTGTCAGAATTTCCAGTAGGGCTTGTGCAAATTGAGTGGATTGGAGTTGTCTATGATTCAATTTATTTTGCAGCTGCAGCTTCAACAATGTTATCTCTAGTAAGGACTGGTCCTTGTGAAGAAATATGTAGGTATGTAGTTATTTGCTAGTCAAGCGGTGCATGTGCCTGGAAGCCTGCTTAAATGCAAGGGAGTAATGATAGTGGTGACATGACTGGATTAGGCTGCAGCTGCAAGTAGTGTTATGGTATGAGTGGACCTCTGTAATGCTGGCTACCTTGACGTGGTACAGAGGCTTTTCACAATAGTGCTGTGGTAATTGCCACATTTGCACATTGTAAACCAAAAGCCAGCTTATTTGGATGTCATTTATGACTGATCTTTTGACGTCTGGTATATTTTTTGGTTCTTAACTGGTATTTGATTACTGTTTATTTGTACGGTAGCTTAAAATCTTAATTTTGTTTGATAGGTGTTAGCTGATCAACAGTAGGTTAGAGTCTTAAATGTGGACTAGTGATGTGGATAATTCATGGGTCATACTGGATGAACATTGTAAATTTGTTGAGGGTGATGTACTTGGCAGGCTAGGAACAGATCTTGAAACACATTCTTCTAACTGACAATGAAGGAAGTCCCCTTGATGAGGCTGAGTTGTGGATGGCAATATTTTTATAAAGTTGAAAGGTATGCTTGGAGAAGAATAGTCTTCAAAGGGAGTTGTCTTGAAGTCTATGCCTGTAAACACTGTCAGATGCTGCCTGGTTGAGAACAGACACTGCAAGTCCAAATTATGGTGGGCCTCTTGCAAGAGGCAATGCATGCATGTTGGGATAACTTACCTTAGCTTTGCACTATGCTCGATACTGGTTAACATCTGTAGTAATGGCAAAGCAGTTTGTAGAAAATTTGGACACACCTGTGTGGACAGACTGGTAATAGAAAATGTTACCATGATTATGGACATGTAGTGTTACATATGTGGTGATGTATTGTGTAAGGTATTGAAAAAGGTGCGACAAAGGATATGCTGGAATGATGCGTCCCCTGGACCCTGTAAAGGAACACTGACATTGTTAATAGCTCTGCTGATAGAGTAATAAGTCAGTGGTGCTTGACAAGGCAAAGGAGCAATGAGTGCAGTCAGCCAAATGTAATTGACATGCTAAGTATTTGGTTTTAAAAGCTTGTGTTCCTGCAGTGGTTGTAGACTTGACGGTTGTAATCACAGGTGAAGTGAGAATCGGAAGAAATTGTGGCAAAGGGATGGACTGCAGTAATGTTCATCATTGACAGAAGCATCCAGTAACATTTGTGTGAAAGCTTCAATTAAAATGCATTGCTTTGGCTTTATGTGTTAGTGTGGTAACATCTTGGCAATTTATTTTCACGGACAGGCTATAAATGGCAGCATGACCATTTGACCAGTTGTGTGTAATGTGTGAGTGGATTGAAGGACTACTTTGAGATTGGAGATTGTGATCAATGTTAATTTCCTTTATGTATATGAGCGGCAGTTAAACATACTGAGTCTGTACACGATCATGTAGAAAAACCTACCATCAGTTATAGGCGATAGTTCACAACTGGAGAACAGAACACAATGAAAGATTACTGCAAAATGTACACAGTAATGGTTTCTAAAGTAATCGGGTACAGACGTCTATTGATGGGTATAAAACAGAAGCACCTATGGCAACCACTGTGTCATGGTATTTTGTATTAAACACCTCAAAATATAAACAGCTTCTCACATAGAATGTCAGTTGAATGTTATTGATGCAGTATTTCAAAAATGTTTACAGTTAGAGGACAGAATTGTATGCACAATTACTTCAGCTTGTTACTAAGTACGGAGTAACTTCAGTGTGAAGCACACATTGTTGCAGTTGTCCTCCTGTGTCAGTGGATGCATATCACTTGTCTGTCCTGCAGGAAAAGAAAGGTTAAAAGATTACCCTGTGATCAGATCATGGATTGTAATGCATTTCTACTAACAAAAGTCACTTGACTGGTCAAACAGCATGCAAAACAGTTCTAATAGTCTCATAAGGAGAGAATGGTAAGGCGACACTGGACTTCAGTTAAGAATGTTACTCAGTAAACAGTTAATGGCTGTCTGCAGAAGTACACTTTAATGGGCCTTGAACAACTTGGTGTTATCCTTTTCACAGGTACCAGACCTTAAGCCTGATGGAAAGCAATGGGCATAAGCATGTTGGCGGGGGAGCCACAAGAATAGCTGCCCATTTGTAGGTAATGGTCTATGGGGATGTCAGGACTGTTACGACACTGCCAATATACTGTGCAAGAGTGGCCATTTTTGACAGCAGTGTAATACATAGGAGTATATCACCAGTATAGTCCACATATGACTGTAGGCTGATAAATAGATTGAGGCATTTAGTGGAAGCCGGTCACTATTTGCACAGAAAGTCCATGCAGTGGCATCAAGTTTCTGGTTAAGGGAAATTAAATTGATGGTGTTAATACTTGACATTGAAGCATTCATGGGGGCCTGCATTGGTTGTGTGGAATTATAAAAAGCATGTTTAAGATTATTAATTAATGAGGGGTCTATATTTATAGACATAAATGGAGAGAGTTCATACATATTTGTAAAGGGACATAGTGGAATGAAAGGGAAATATGGAGTAAGTCAATGCATACTAACTGGTGAAAATCTGAGTATACATGATACTGTTATGACGGAGTACATGTACTTGATTTGGATTGTGATTGTGGACTTCTAACTGTGGTTGGAATACAAAACTGGCCTTTCCTGAAACTATGATATAGTCCAGCAAAAATGTCAAAGTATAATCTCAATTTTCTGAACAGCCCTACCAATATGTGACAAAGTGCAGGCAACAGCACATTAACGGCTGCAAGAACAAAGAGCATAACTTTGCAATGACCATGCGTAGACATTAACTGCATCTTTTTACATAGGAAGCAGATGTCTGTCACAATTAAGACAACACTATATAAGATTACATTAAGTGTAAAGATACCATAATCTTCTGAAATTACCATTTTAAAAAAACATGCGACTGCTGTCATGCAAGTCCATGAAATGTATCATGTTTATAGCCCATCACTTGTTAGCTGTTTAACCAAATTGGAAGGAAAGAAAGTGGGGCTTTGATGGTATTCAAAGCAGTGACTTTTTCCAATGCTGTGGAACTTGGATCTAAATTTGACAGGAGGAGGAGGAGTGCAACAAAAGTCCCCCACTGTAAGGAAAGAAAGGCTGTGACAAGAAAACAGTACATTAGTCTGGTCACCTGCTGTGAGCTGCCAATCACATGCAGATAATGGGTCAAATTACCCTAGGGAAGGTAGTGGGAGGGGAGATGCCTTGAACTACAGTTAAGGCTTCACAAAAGAAATAGTTACCACCCATCCCGTTGTCAGTGGGACACACACAGGTTGAGCCTACGCATCCTGTTGCTCACACTGTCAAGAAGTGGGACTTTAAAAGTCCCATTTTCCAATACACGCTGAATTGCCATGGAAAAGCCGAAAATACTTCTGGCTTTTCCACGGCAATGCAGTGATGTCACCAACCCGGACCTGCAGTAAGAAGTATTCCAGGTGGTGTAAATCGTGCAGCAACTAGCTGCAGGGATTTAAGGGGACAGGGATTCAACTTGGAAAAGCCCTAAGATTGCAGCTGTAGAGCGGTTTTATATTACTGCTTCTACAGCTGCTATAATTTAAGGACTGAGATTTGCCAGTCAGCCACTCCAGCAGGAAGGAAGCCAGCTAGCCCAGCGAAGAATGTGATAGTGGTAAGTACATAGTATTTTGTGGCTCCAGTTATTTAAAATGGGAATATTGTGCTTTAAATATTTTAATGTTTAGAGGTAAATGGGGGGGGGGTGCATCATTTAAATCTGTGCAGTGGTCATTTTGAGATTTACAAGTACTCGTTTAAAATGGGAATACTGTGCTTTATTTAAATTTTAAGTTTTTAATGTTTAGAGGTAAGATAGAGGTGCAGTACGCAGTATTTACATCTGTGCTGTGGTTATTTTGACATTTTTGAGTAGTAGTTTTTAAAAGTATAAAACCTGTGTGTATGTATATGCAATTATAATTGTGGCATGATTTGGAAATGTTACTTTTTTAAAGGCTGAACCATGTGTATAGACGTTTTGTTTATTTCTGGTGGGGGGCAGTCAAATGTAAATGTAGTGCGATGTATTTCTATTGTCATAACTTTTTCAGGGTACTTTCTCTTTACAGATAGAAAATGTTCGTGCATAGTTTACACTTTTATGTATGGAAATGTGTGCAATTTAATGCTGTTTTGAGGAAGTTAGGATATACTGTTTGGGTAATTTTTCCTGTTCTTGAAAGTCAATGTGCATGTGGTACCTTTTGAGGGGGAATGTTAATAGTTTACATAGTACATTTATTATTCTAGTAGTTACATGTTGCCAACTTGCCGAAGCTGTTTCAAGATCATTTTCATTTACAGTTGTACATGTGTGCATTTTATTTTTTATGCAGTCTTTAATACGGTTAAAATATCCTCTTTGCTTGTAATGTGAATATGGGTGTGCTGCTTTTCCTTGGGCCTATTTATTGCATCGTTGTGCTGGGTAAATTACTCTAAGTAAAAGGGGTACATGGGGTCTGCTGTGCATTGTAGTTTACTTTAGCTGCTCTTGCAACAAGTATTTTTAAAAGGTGAAATGTTTACGTACCTTTTTTTTGTGGATGCATGCTCAGAAGTTAATGCGATTGTGGTAATGTCGTCTATAGTGTGCTTTTATAAGTAGCAAAGTTTGTATTTTGTTTTTGGTCTTAAATACGTTTACAGATCATTGTGCTGTGTAAATTAGTGCTATACGTTTATTTCTTAACTGCTGTGGTCAAAAGCTAAATCGGGTCTGTGGTGTCTGCTGTGCGTTCACATTCATTTTAGTGTTTTTATTTTGATACAGTGAATGTGTTTAACTTTATTTTCTTGAGGGGTCGGGGGCATGTTCGGCAGTAAAAATACTGCACTTCGTTTTCTACAAGCTGTGTTAATGAAGTTTTCAATGGCCAAAATGCCCCCTACATTACCTCATTTACTATTTTACCTTTTTCAAAATGGTTTGTAATGTTAAATGTTAAGTTGTCTATCTCGCCTTCATTCTTGCTGGATGGGTTCGGAGCCGATCCTCGGCTCCGACTCGGCACTTGCTTAGCTTGAGAACTCCTTTTACCAGCTCGAGGCAACCCTATATCCCATGATGCAAGGCAGGACTACCTCCGATCTCGTTTGCCGCTTTGCGAAGAGGTCTCTTTTTTGCCAGCTCAGGTAAGTTTGAATTTTCAAACGGTTTAGTCAGGGTTTTTTGTCTCTCCCTTGTTCCATATCATAGTGTGTAGTGTTTCTACAGCCCACCCTATTTCCCCATATATTTAAAACTTTCTAGTTTATAGTCAAGTTTAAAATTTTTTCAGTTAGGCCTAGGCCTCCTTTCTTAATCCCTATCTGTGTGCGTGTTTTTGTTGGGATTAATAGTGTGACTGTTTGGGGTGTGTGAGTGTTGGTTTTTTACTTGGAATATGTCTAAGGAAGGAAAGGTCTCAGGCTTCAAGAAGTGTGACTCGTGCTGTCAGAAAATGTCTCTGACAGACGGTCACACTTCTTGTGTGTACTGCCTGGGGCCTTTACACCTGCAGGACTCCTGTGCCATATGTCATTCTTTTAGCCAGAGAGTCCTGCAGGAGAGGAGGAACAAACTGATCCTCCATGGCTTGTTAAAGCCAGAAGGTTCACCCACTAAAACTGGGTCGAGTAAACCTTCAAAGCCACCTAAGGTTCAGGCTACAGTTGTTAAGCCTTCCCCGGTGGCTCCGACTCCTTCGGAGTCGAGATCGGCTCCGGCTGGAGTCGATCTTTCTTCTTCTGATGTGGTAGTGTCGGTTCCTACCGGCTCCGACACTCAATCCACTGTTGCCTTGTCGGCTCCGGCTGGAGCCGACGTATTATCCGGTATCGGAGCCGAGAAGCCTTCTGCTCCATCTGGAACCCAGAGGACGTCGGCTCCGATGGCTTCGTCCAAGAAGAGATCTCGGTCCCCTTCTTTGGAATCTATCCACTCGGCTCCGTGGTCTCCTCTTTTGTCGGAACGGAGTCATCTGAGCCGATCTTCGAGATCTTCCAGGCTGTCTGACCACGATTTAGAGAGGGTGGTAAGCAGGCTGTTGAAGTCACAGGCACTAGCCCAAATGCTCCATAGCCCGTCTCAGCAGACTTCGGCTATTGCTCTCCCCCTTGAACTTCCTCCTCCGACTCCCCTCCAGAGTTCGGAGCCGGAGCTTCTCTGGACAGCGACAGTGTCGGCGCCGGAACCGATACATCCCCTTTCGGCTCCGTCGTCTTCGGCTCCAATCTCCTCCATGAGACCTTCCTTGGAGGGATCCGGTCGTCGAGTTTCCCTTGTCAGCTCCAAGGGGGCTAGTGGCATCGGACCCTTGTCCGACCCCGCTCTCCCTCTCGGGGCTTCGGCTTTGGTAAGCTCGGCACCGACATCGGCCTCGGAGCCTTCTCTCTCAGTGGAGCCGGGAATTCCTATTTCTTCGGAACGGGAATATTCTGGCCTCCCTGGGAGGGGAGCCTTTGAGGTGATGAGGAGTGTCCTGGCACCTGAGCCAGGTCAACGGTCCATCCCTTTAGCTCCTCCCTCTTCGGTGCCTGTTGATGTCTCTTGCCAGCCTCTTGCTCTCAGGCCCAGGGATCCATCGCCCCAGGTTTCCCCATTGGGAATAACTTCCTCTTCCGAGGTCTCTCCTGATCCCGCAGGGGAACCCCCTCGGAAGAGGACGTGTAAGAGGAAACACACAGACTCCCCTGAGTCTACAACATCTGATACCGACTTAGATGAGTCGGAAGGTTCCCCACGGTCCCCCTCTGAGGATGTCTCCTTTTCAGACATCCTTGAGCTCCTCAAACAGAGGGGGAATTGGCCCTCCATTGACCCCTCCGAGGATGAGTCGGTATACCTGGAGGCTTTTGGATCCCGACCCTCCACCTCCTGGGTGTCTCTGCCTTTTGACCCACTTATGCAGGTAGTGGCTCGGAAGGCGTGGGCAGCTCCAGATTCTGTGGAACCGGTCCCCAGGAGGCCATCCAAATTTATTACGGCCCCTTCAAACAAGCAGTTTCTTTCTAAGGGCATCTCTGTGGATGCTATGGTGGTGGCGGCGGCCACCAAGAAGGAACTTGCGGATCCTTCAGTGCCTGTCCATCCTCCTAACAAAGATTCTAGGACCATGGACAGGTATGGCAAGTGGATGTTTTCTTCAGCGACCTTTGCTATGCGTTCGCTGAACTACCTTTGTCATTTCACCAGACTTCAAAGAGATATTCTCAAAGAACTAGGTGAAGTGGTTCAGGATCCTTCAGCTGCTGGGGCTCAAGACAAGATTGCCTCACAGCTAGCAATCCTAAATTCTTTAACTAACTCCTCCATGCGGCTCATATCCTATGCAGCCGATGGAGCGAGCAGAGGCGCAGGCACAGGAGTGGCTCTTAGACGTCAAGCCTGGATGCGGCTTTGTAATTTTGCGGACCCCTTTAAGGCGTCCTTCACCAATACCCCCTTTGACGGTTCGGCTATGTTCGGACCTCAGGTGAAGGAAACCTTGACCAGGTGTGAGCAAGACGGCAAAACTCTTTCTGCCGTTGGAGTCCATTTTTCCACCCCTTCTAGACCCTATCCCAAGGGTCAGAAAGGAGGAAAGATGTGGTTCCGTAAAGCCCAAGGAGCAGCGCCGGACACGCGTGGTTAGTTTACCCCCAGAGGGTAACAATAGACGCCGCCCTAGAGGCAGAGGGGGTCCTCAGAACCAGGGCAACAGGGAGTCTCTTCCTGAGAAGCCCTTTCAGCATCCCTGAGGTGTTGCCCGACTGTCCACCCTTGGAGGCAGTCGGGGGAAGGATTTCGCTGTACCCAGTAGCCTGGCGTTCCCTTTCACAAGATTTGTGGGTACAGTCGATCATATCCGAGGGTTACAAAATCCCCTTCGAAAGGTATCCCGTACCTCACCAATCCCTTCCAGACATCTCACTGGTCAAAGGGATTTGGCAGAACAGGAGGTTTCAAAGCTCCTAGAAAAAAGAGCCATCCAGACTGTTCCAGCAGACCAAGTAGGATCCGGCGTCTACTCGAGATTCTTTTTGGTCCCCAAAAGGACGGGAGATTGGAGACCAATTTTAGACCTGAGCAATCTAAACAGATTTGTCAAGAAGGCAAGATTACGGATGGTCACGCTTCAGTCCATTCTGCCCTTTCTGGGCAAGGACAACTGGATGTGCTCGATAGACCTTCAGGACGCGTACTATCACATAAAGATACACAGGCGCTCCAGGAGGTTTCTCCGCCGGCTGGGGACCAGTCATTATCAATTCAGAGCCCTGCCCTTTGGCCTCACTTCAGCCCCCAGAGTGTTTACCAAATGCATGGCAGTGATCACAGCTCATCTGAGACGTCAAGGATTCCAGGTGTTTCCTTATTTAGACGACTGGCTCCTCTCCGCCACCACCAAGCATCAGCTTCTTCAAAGCAGAGACTACACTCTGCAGCTTTGCAAAAGGTTGGGAATATCAGTGAATTTCGAAAAATCTTCTCTGCTGCCTTGCCAATCTATCACCTTTATAGGCGCAGAATTAAACACCGTCTGTTTGTTAGCCAGACTAACAGATCAGAGAATTCTGGACATCCAAAAATACGTTCGGATTTTACTGCAGAGCAGCAAAGTAAAAGCCAGATTGATTCTGAAAGTTCTAGGTCTTAGGGCTGCGGCCATTGTTCTTCTACCATTGGCTCGCTTCCACATGCGTCTTCTGCAGTGGATGTTATTCACTCAGTGGTCGTTCCAGAGCCTTCCTTTGAGACATGAAATCTTAGGGACACAATCGTGCAGGACTCCTCTAACGTGGTGGATATCTTCCCCTCTTCTTCATCAGGGCCGACCATTTGTTCCCCCTCCTCCGGTTGCCAACAGTCACTACGGATGCCTCTCTGATCGGGTGGGGGGGGGCATTATCAGGGCAGGATGGTCCACGGGACGTGGCAACCCATAGAATACCATCTGCACATAAATGTCCTGGAGATGAGAGCGGTGCTTTTAATGTTGCAAGCCCTCAACGACTTTCTTCCCGCGGGGACTATTGCAGTTCAAACGGACAACATGTCTGTGGTCTGGTACATCAACAAGCAGGGCGGGACCAGGTCCTATCCTTTGTGTCGAGAAGCTCTCAGACTTTTGCAATGGGCAATCTCCTCTCATCGGTTTCTGATAGCAACGCACATCCCCGGCAGGTCCAACCTCTTAGCGGACAGGCTGAGCAGAGCCATTCTCATGCCTCACGAGTGGTCTCTCAATCAATCAATAGTGGACGAGATATTTCTGAAGTGGGGCACCCCTTGTTGCGATCTTTTTGCTACTCCCCAAAACAACAAATGCCCCGACTTCTTCACCCTTTTTCCCCTACCAGGCCAACCCCGGAGACTCTCTAACCCAGGATTGGCCCCGGGGACTTCTGTACGCTTTTCCTCCTTTCCCCTTAATTCCACAGGTCATTCAGAAAGCTACCGTTTTGAGGGCCAAGTTGATTCTCATTGCCCCTTACTGGCCTCGACAAATTTGGTTTCCGACTCTGCATCGTCATCTCCTGGTGCAGCCTTGGCATCTGGACCCAGTTCCAGATCTTCTGATCCACCAAACGGGTCAACAGTACCGGGCCATTCGTTCTCTCAACCTCACTGCTTGGTTGCTCCACTTCCTTCCCTAGCCAGGCTTCCTATGATCTCTGATCCGGTCAGAGATATCTTGATAGCTTCTTTGAAGTTGTCCACCAGAACGGTTTATGCTAGCAAGTGGCGACGTTTTTCCCTTTGGGCAAACTCCAGGCACATTGATCCCTTTACTGCACCTGTGCATTCTGTTTTAGATTTTCTGGCTGAAGTTTTTCAGTCAGGATCTTCTTCATCAACAGTCAAAGTTCAATTGGCGGATATTTCCAAATATCATGTTGGCTTGCAAGATCATAACATTGTCACATAGACTATGCAAAGCTTTTTTGAGAGGAGTCTTTCTTCTTAAGCCTCCAATAAAACATCCTCCTCCACAATGGGATCTGAATGTATTGTTAGCATCCTTGATTTTACCACCCTTCGAACCGTCTGCTTCATGCTCCTTGAAGTTATTGACCTGGAAAACTATTTTCTTACTGGCTGTCACTTCAGCAAGAAGGGTATCCGAGATTCAAGCTCTCTGCATCCGTTCCCCTTACTTGGTTTTTCACAAGGACAGGGTATCCTTGAGAACAAATCCATCTTTCCTCCCCAAAGTTGTTTCTCAAACTAATATTAATCAATCCATCGATCTACCAGTTTTTTTCCCGAATTATTCTGACAGAGCTGAACAAAAGCTTCATTTTTTGGATGTCCATCGTCAGCTCCGGTATTATTTGCATAGAACTAAACAATTCAGGAAATCAGACCAATTATTTGTCTCCTATGCAGAAAAACAGGAAGGGTCTCCCAGTATCTAAAGTGACCTTATCCAGATGGTTATCTTCCACCATTTCTTACGTGTATTCGCTCAGAGGCAAGCAACTACCCTCTAAACCGAAGGCACACTCAACCAGGAGCCTATCCACTTCTACAGCCTTTCAGGATAGGCTACCAATTGATACCATTTGTGCAGCAGCTACTTGGGCCACTCCTCATACTTTTGCCTCTCATTACAAATTAGATTTGGCCTCCAGGGACAGAGCCAGTTTTGGTTCCACAGTTCTCAAGAGTCTGTTCCATTGAGCCACCCGGGATACAGGTGCTAGGGACGCGGTCCCATCCAGCAAGAATGAAGGCGAGATAGACAACTTAACATTTAGAAGTTATGTACCTACCATAACGTTCCACGTTAGTTGTCTTCTCTCTCCTTCTTTCTTGTGTCCCTCCCTCCTTCCCCCTGGCCTGGACAGATCTTGAAGGGCTTCTCTTTCTCAGGTTTTTTCTCTCCTGAGTCTTCAATAGAAGAGTCTTTTTATTGAGAACTTGTTTTCCTAGTTCTACTAGGTTAGTCTTTGCTCTTCCTTGGGAATAGTTTTATTAGCAGGGTATTGTAGCTACCAAATGAGATCTGAGGTAGTCCCGCCTTGCATCATGGAATATAGGGTTGCCTCGAGCTGGTAAAAGGAGTTCTCAAGCTAAGCAAGTGCCGAGTCGGAGCCGAGGATCGGCTCCGAGCCCATCCAGCAAGAAAGAAGGCGAGAGAAGACAACTAACATGGAACGTTATGGTAGGTACATAACTTCTAATTCTTTTCTGCTCCACTCCTCAGGTCTTTCATATGCCAGTGTTTTTTCAAACCATTTCTTTCAAATGCCAATGTTTTTTCAAGCCAGTTCTTTCGCATACCAGTGTTTTTTTTCATGCCAGTTCCACGTGTCAGTATTTGTAGACAGTTCTTTCATGTGCCACTGTTTCTACCCAGTTCATTTGTGCAAAACTTGCATTGTTAAAGATTGTACTACATTTTATTTTTGGCTATTTAATTGTCACTGAATCTTGTGATCTGTGTCTCTTGTAGTTATTTATTTTTTCTGTTTAATTGTTTCATAGAATACTGTGGTCTGTCTCTACAGATGTCCTTCAAGGATGCATCTGCAGTCATCACATATGGGTTGTCCTGCCTCAGGCAGCCCTTCGGTCGACCGGATTCCAAAGTCTGGGTCCGGCGTCGTCTGATGTCGCCCTTTCCCCGACGTCAGAGCGCCTGGGGTATAAAAGCGTCAGCCGACGCCATCTTCCTCAGTCTTTCTTGCCGCGTGGTGCCCGAAGCAGAAGCAGTTCGCAAGTGCCGGGCGGCCAGCTCCTGTAATTCAGCTACCAAAGACTTCAAAAGCTAAGTACCCCGTTGGGGACTCTTTCTTGCCTCAGCCGATGTCAGATAAAGTTAATTGCTTAACTTGTGGGAAACAAATTCCTCATAAGGATTTACACTCTTACTGCCTCCCCTGCCTAGGCCCAGACCACGACGTCTCTGCCTGTTCAGCCTGTGTTTCCTTCAACCGACGCACTCTTAGACGTCGGGCGGAGTTTGCAGAGGAATTTTTTGGGGCTAGTTTTTCGTACAATATGCCGTCGGAGACTCCGACTTCACATTTAACAAAGAAACGGAAGGACAAGGACCGACACACGCGGGCTGCGGTTTCGGCTGAAACCACAGCCAGGCCTACCGCGAGTGTCTCGGTCTCGGCTGAAACAGAGTCCTTGGTACTTCCGACCCCCGAAACCGCTCAACCGACAACCCTGGCCCCGGAGGCCCCTGCTGAGCCGGTTGTTGAATTTCCTTCAAAAACTGGTGTCTTGGAAGCTTCCGACACCATTCCTCTAGACAAAACTACACCAGCACGTGGTGCAGCCAGGCCTCCTGCATCCATGTCCATAAAGGCATTCACCACGGCTAAAGTTGCTAAACACACAAAAGCTATGCCTCCCAGGGTTATTCCTCAGGGACGCACTACAAGTTCACAGATTCCAACCTTAGCAGAGGACCTTATTTCCATAATTAGGGGCTCTCAACCCCATCCGGACAGGGGCTCTCAACCTCCTCTAGACAAAAGGCCCAGGGTTGAGCCCTTTGATCCCCACTCCTCAGAGGAGGCCTCTGATGGCTCTGCTCTCTCGGACTACCAGGAGGAGGCTTTTTCGGCCTACGAGGACTCTAATGCAGAGGAATCTATCCCCTCGGCCTCCCCTCCTGAAGAACTATCCTTCGGGGAGACCCTTCACACTATGAGAGAGCATTTCAAATGGCAGGGCCAGGAATTCTCTGATTCCAGGAAAAGATTAAGAACTTTTCTGCATTTACCTCAGCATAGACCTTTGGCTATTCCTCCTGTTTTGCACATCATTTTCTTTACAAGGCCCACTCTGCTGATCCAGAAACTATTTCCCAGGGCCCTAAAGGGGTTGCAGCTGCCACAACTAAAAATCCACTCCCCTCTGAAAGGGAGTCCAGGGCTTTAGAGAGATGGGGTAAAAAAGTGTATACTTCTGCTACTCTTTCTATGAGGGCATTAAATTGTCAGTTTCATATGATACAGTACCAAGAGTATTTGTTAGATGAATTGCATAAGAAACGGTCTTCCCCTGAACCCCTAGATCGCAAATCACTTCAGGATCTGGTACATAACTCCCAGCAGGTTTGCAACCATTTCTTGCAGTGTGGTTATGATGCATTGGAAGCTTCATGTAGGTCAGCTATGACAGGTGCAGTCATACGTAGGCATGCTTGGCTGAAGGAACAATCTCTGCCAGACCATGTTAAAGCTAAGCTTCTGGATGCTCCACTGGAAAAGCAAAAGTTATTTGGCTCCACTGCCCAGGAGGTCTTAAAGAAATTTGAGGAAAAGGCAAAATCTGTACAAACAGTCAAAGATTTTCTACAAGTCCAACCACCAAGATTCAGCAGAAATTGGCCTACCAAGAATTGGTCCTTTCCGGACACAGAAAGATTTCAGAGAGGCAAGAACAGGCGTGCCAGAGGTAGAGGGCAAGCTAGAGGCTCCTACAGAGGACGTCAATGGCAGCCTCCCAACCAGAGAGGTAGTGCATGACCTACAACTGCTGCACAAGGACAGACTCAATGACTTTGCTTTGACTCCGCCAACCAGGGCTCAATTAGAAGCACCTTTGGGCAGAAAGATTTCTTTATTCTCAGAAAATTGGCACAGTATTACAAGAGACAAATGGACACTGCAAATAATAGACGAAGGATACAGGTTCCATTTTCACACATTGCCAAAAACAAAAGGCCAGCCAGACCTGCCACCAAATCAAAGGGCAGAGGCTTTGAAACAAATCTCCAACTTAATGCAAATGAAAGCTATAGAAAAGGTTCCTTTTTCAGAACAAGGCCAAGGATTTTATTCCAGACTATTCCTTCTTCCAAGAAAAGAAAATCAGTGGAGGCCTATTCTCGACTTGTCCGCACTGAATACTTATCTCATTGTGCCAAAATTCAAAATGCTGACTCTACAGCAACTCCTTCCCATGCTGGGCAAGGGGTCTTGGCTGGTGACTCTAGACCTCAAGGAGGC
The DNA here is from genome assembly GCF_019279795.1 of Protopterus annectens. Taxonomy (NCBI): domain Eukaryota; kingdom Metazoa; phylum Chordata; order Ceratodontiformes; family Protopteridae; genus Protopterus; species Protopterus annectens. The sequence goes on from NC_056729.1 coordinate 1,952,036,774, forward strand.
ATACCTGCATGTCCCTATCAGACAAAGTTGCAGAAGACACCTCAGATTTCTTGCAGGTTCAGAGCATTATCAATTCTCAGCATTGCCCTTTGGCTTATCTACTGCGCCCAGAGTATTCACAAAATGCCTGGCATCAGTAATTGCACACTGCAGACTTCAGGGGATTCAAATATACCCATATCTGGACAACTGCCTTATACAAGCGGACAGCCAACAAACTTTGGTAAAGGACTTGAATTATGCCATCCACCTACTGCAGGCCTTGGGATATACAGTCAACATTCACAAATCAAGACTTGTTCCATCCCAAAGAATAACTTTTCTGGGTGCGGATCTAGACACAACCACCCAAATGGCTTTTCCCACAGAAGAAAAACAAAGACAACTACCGGATTACTTCAAGAATCTGACAAGACAAACTCAGCTGACTGCAAGGAAAATCCTGCAGGCCCTGGGTTACATGGCATCTTGCATTCTTCTGATTCCACAAGCAAGGCTGCATATGAGAACTACAATGGTACCTAAGGAGTTTATGGACTCAGCACAGTCACAGCTTAGAAACTTTGATCCCACTCATTCCATGCCTGCAAAAGGAATTTCTGTGGTGGGCTCAAGCAAGCCAGTCAAACAGGGGTCTGCCCTTCAGCAAACCAATAGCCAGCCAAACTATTACAACCGACGCTTCAGACCATGGTTGGGGAGCGCACATGGAGGGCAGATGTATTCAAGGACTATGGTCACTAAAGGAGCTACGCATGCACATAAACCAAAAAAAAATGCTGGCAGTGATACATGCAATCGTGGCCTTCAAACTCTTTCTGCATCAAGGCCACCTGCTAATAAGGACAGACAACACCACAGTTGTGGTACATAAACAAGCAAGGAGGCACCCATTCCTACCCTCTTTGCAGACTGGCAATGAATCTATGGGAACTTTCCTTGAAACTCAATATAGAGCTGCAATCCCAGTTTCTGCCAGGAAAAGACAATATACTGGCGGACACCTTAAGCAGAAATATCATGGATGCACACGAATGGATGCTGCACCCAGACATCTTCCTACAGATAACACAATCATGGGGAAGGCCAGACATAGATCTTTTTGCCTCCCCCGACAATCATCAGCTGAAGAAATTTTGCTCAAGGACATACCACCCACAAGCATGGAAAGTGGACGCCCTCTCTTTCAGCTGGATAACTCTAACAGTGTATGCATTTCCACCTCTTCTTTAATGACCAAGGTCTTACTGAAGATCAGGACAGAGCAGCCAAAAGTGATTCTGATAGCTCCGGAGTGGCCAAGACAGCACTGGTACCCACTGTTAAAGAGCATGTCACGCACGAAACCATGGCCTCTTCCTCAATGGCCACTTCTCCTGACACAGCACAATTACAAAACTCTCCATTCCAACCTGAAAACCTTGCAACTAACAGCCTGGAAAATACCTTGACTCCTCCTCAGGATAAGCTATCCAAGAGAGTGAAGGATGTCATCATGGAAGCTCGCCGGCCTTCCACAAGAAAGGCATATTCAGCAAAATGGAAATGATTTCACACTTGGAGCACCTCAAAGGGCCTAGATGCGACAGTGATGAACATGGCACATATCCTGGAGTACTTGGCAGAAATGCTCCACAATGGCCTGTCTTACTCTTCCATTAAAATTCATGCTTCAGCAATTTCAGCAGAGTACAATACTGATCCACCTGTCTTTTCTCATCCTCTCCTAAGACAGTTTCTAAGAGGAATTAAAAACATCAATCCTCCAAGGAAACCTCCAGTGCCTACTTGGGACCTCAACTTCGTGTTGGAAAAACTAACTCTGCCTCCCTTTGAGCCAGCAGCATCTGCAGAACTACAGTTCCTGTCTTGGAAGACTGCCTTCCTTCTGGCCATAACCTCAGCAAGAAGAGTATCCGAGTTACAGGCCCTCATGGCAGTACAGCAATTTCTTATTTTTCATCAGGACAGTCTCATTGAGAACCAGTCCTTCATTTATGCCAAAGGTGGTATCCAGGGTCTCCTTAAACCAAGCTATTCACCTGCCTACCTTCTTTCCAAATCCACAAAACAAAGGGGAGAAACTTCTGCACACCTTGCGCTACTACTTGGACAGAACTAAAAGCTACAGAAAAACTGACCAGTTGTTGGTAGCATATGCTGCTGGTGCACAAGGAAAAGCAATTTCCAAACAGACAATTTCAAAATGGATAGGGAATTGCATTCGTTTTTGTTATTCCTTTCATGGAAAAACTGTGCCAGCTAACATTAGACCTCACTCCACCAGAGCCACAGCCTTCTTAAGAGGGGTGGCTACCAAGGACATTTTAGAAGCTGCTACATGGAGCTCCGTGCATACATTTTCCAAGCATTACAATTTACCTTTATATTCCAGATCCAGAGCAGGCTTTGCTACGGCAGTCCTGCAGGGCATTTTAGCTACACCATCCTTTACATAGATCCTCCACCCCCAGATTGGCTATGGTATTCTACCCATATGTGATGACTGCAGATGCATCCTTGAAGGACATAGTACAGTTTTGTACCTACCATAAATGTAGATGTCCGATAGGTATGCATCTGCAGTCAGGGTTAACCCTCCCTCCTTCCCCTCTTTGGTATTTATTATAGCTAGCTGGGGTTATCTATTATGGTGTATTTGTTTTATTTATATATATATATATATATATATATATATATATATACACACACACTCATATATATTTCTGTGCATGTTTGGAATTTATTGCATTTCTCCAAATTTAGCCTTCCATCTGGGGCAAGAAACACTGAGGAAGATGGCGTCGGCTGACGCTTTTATACCCCAGGCGCTCTGACGTTGGGGAAAGGGCGACATCAGCCGACGCCGGACCCAGACTTTGGAATCCGGCCGACCGAAGGGCTGCCTGAGGCAGGACAACCCATATGTGATGACTGCAGATGCATACCTATCGGACATCTACATTTATGGTAGGTACAAAACTGTACTTTTCCCACCCATCCTCCCTGTTCTTGTGGTATTAATCTTGGTGGCTTTGGAATTGCCCGTCCCGCCTGTAAATTTCTGTTTGAACACTCCTGGGTCTATCTCATTTGCTCACTCAACCAAGTACAGTGAGATCATATTTTGACGTCAGACACTCCTACCAGTCACATTTGTTCAGCTCTATCCCAGCACTATTCTAGTCTAGTGTCACTAGCTCATTCCACCTAATACAGAGAAAACATTTGTGAAGGGCAAGTCACTTGAGTCTTTAATTTTGAATTATCTTCCGTTTCTCCTTTCCACTTTCAAAAAAAAAATTCTAAGCTAGTTTCCTGCCTTTCCTGTAACTAGTCTAGTCTAGATACAAATTTGCTGTATCGAAGACTGTACGCTTCTGAGCCCCAAAAGCCTTTCTGTGTTGGAGGGAAGCCTTCTAGCTTATCGGTGGGAGTGGTAAGCTCTAGGTAAACTATCTACCACATAAGGAGTGGTTCTGGCCCAGAAATTGTAGTTATTGGCCGTTTGAGCAATTGTTCCATCTCTCTCAACTTTCTGATTTAAAAGCTTCATTTGCACTAGTTTCTTTCCTGTAACTAGTCTACTTCAGATACAGATTCTTGGTTTTAGCATTGAATTTGCTTATTCGTGCTCAGCACTTGTTCAGAACTTGTAAGCACTAAAGTTACAAATTACTACAGCACTTAACCTTCCTCATTACTTACAGGAAAACAGTTTTTGTACTTTCCTCACTTGCTTAGAGGAGAACGGCTCTTGTATTCACTTTCCTCACTTGTCTACAGGAAAATAGTTTTTTATTCAGGCATGTCCAAGGTTCAGCTCCCAGTGTTCTCTCCTGTCTATCTGATGACTCTGGGCATCTTGGGGCAATGTAGCAATTGCCTCATGTACTCTGACAACCCTCTCCCTCCTACCACCCAACACTAAAACCTGTGAGAGATCCACTTATCTAGCCAAACTGTGGAGGTACAGCTCTCTCCATCCAAAACTGAACCGGACAGTCAAGAGGAGAAAGTAAACACTTGCACCACATCACACCACACAGTCCCACCAAAATCCACACACAGAAACACAAAAACATTCGCGGAGGCTCTCAATGTGCTCAAGCAAGAGAGATCTCCAAAGCAGAAATGCAATCAACCTCCACCCTCCAACACAACCCAAATGATGCATAGTCCACAGACTGTGTGTGCCACTCAACCACAGCCCATAAAGCAAAACAATGTACCCAATACACTAGTCATAGATGACACCATAGTCATGCACACTGATGTCCCACTCACCAGGCTAAACAAGGAGAAGGTTACTGTCAGCTACCTGTCGGGTGCCAGGATCTGTCACAACCCGTGCACTCGGGTCACTCCAGAACAAGTACAAATATGACTCTTGTCATTGTACAAGTTGGTGTGAATGACCTGAGACGTACCTCACTGGATTACATGAAAAGAGACATGGAAGAGCTCTCTGATCTTGTAGCCTAGGCAGGTATGAACCTAGCCTTGAGAAGCATCTTGCAATCGCTCAGAATGATATTGTAGTACAAGGACGAAATGACTGACTTCAACAATTGGGTAAGCTTCTGGTGTCATTCTAAGGGGATCCAGTATCTGTCTGCCTGGGATGACATGGTTGACGGACCACGATGCTTTGCCAGAGATGGCCTGCATATGTCTCCCCTGGGATTCCAGATACTGGCTAAGGCTCTTGCCACCTCTATAGTGCCTTTTTGTAGGCAAGGTTCAAATGAAAAATTCACCACCATAACGGGAACAGGCAAGCAAAAACGGAGGGTAATGCTACTCGATGCTAGAAGTCGAAATCTCAAAATGCATCCCTCAAGGCACTCCTTAAAATGGAGAACATAGATATCTGTGCAGTGAGTGAGACCTGGTTCAGGGCTCTAGTGCGCACCTGCATTACCAGGCTATAACATACCACACTTTTTGGCTATCTAACCTGGACCGGAACACCAAAGGTGGAGGTGTCCATATTCATTAAGGGTATCCACACCTCCAGGCTAGTTGCTCAGCATAATGCATCCAAGGTTATCAAAGTGGAACTAACTCTGGGTAAAACTGCAATCCAAATTGTAGCCTGCTACAGATCCCCCATCATGCACCAGGATTCTCACTACTCTTTTCTTGATATACTGGAAAATATTAGGGTTCAACCAAACACCCTAATAATGGGCAATTTCAACTACCCCACCATTACGTGGGAAAACTACTCGTGTACCAACTCCTTCATTAAACGCTTTCTGGAATTCATAAATTCTAATGCCCTGGATCAACTTATCCACACACCCCCACCAAGGGCAACAATATCCTAGACCTAGTCATTATGAACATGAGACCGGTGTTCCACACCTGAAGTCAACTAGATATCTACATCCCAACCCCACCCCCCATTAAGGAAACCAAGGTAAACAATTTCTCCAAAGCCAACTTCAGGCTTCTTAAGACACAAGTGGCGAATTTCATGACACCCATGCAGATGGACAATACAGTTATGACTGCTGAATCCTACACAAATGCACTCTATAAGCATTTACACAAGTGAATGGATAGTGCTATCCCGAACAGAACCAAGACGCTATCCTCCAAAAAAAGAAAGCCAATCTGGTGGTCCCCCTGCCATAAACAAACTCTACAACAGAAGGAAGAAACTGTTGCAAAAGAGCAAAATCCCATGAGTGGAGGAGCTCCCTTGTCAGCCTCAGTAAAAAGCTAAGATCCCTTATAAAATCCTCCAAAGCTAGCTACGAAAACAAAAATCGCCACTGATTCTAAGGACAACCACAAAGCATTCTATAGCTGTGTCAGGAATCTCAATGGCAACATCCAGATCTTTTACAGCACAACGGCAAGAAAACTACAGAACCAACTGATATTGCCAACATCCTGGCAGACAGGTTCAGCGCTAACTTTACCCCCCCTCTCATCCCCTAAAGAGTTCATATCTATACAAGAAAAATGCAGAGTCCCTGTAATCACAACTACGCTGGTAAAAGCTGCACCCTCTAAAGCCAAAAAACACAGCATCCATGGGACCAGACAACATTCCACGTTGCGTTTTACATAAACTAGCTCCCCACCTAAGCACCATGTTCAATCTTAGCCTCACGTCAGGCCTTGTGCCCACTGAATGGCGCACAGCAGCAGTTATCCCACTCCACAAAGGGGGAGCCATCACTGATCCTGGGAACTATTGTCCTATTAGTCTGACGAGCCTGGTCTGTAAGGCCATGGAACGTATTATCATGGAACTCATAAACAAGGACACTGGTAACCTCCAAACTCTGGACCCCACCCAGTTTGGCTTTGTGAAAGGCAGATCATGCCTCCTGAACTTGATCGACCTTCTTTGAGGCAGTCACCACAGCTGTAGACTAGGGTAAGGTGGTTCACACAGCCTATCTTGACCTCGCCAAAGCTTTTGACACCATCCCTCATTCTGGAATTCTAGATAAACTCACTAAACTAGGTGTAAATCCTTATGTCACAAGATGGACTGCCAACTGGCTCACTGACAGAACCCACACTGTAAAAGTTTCAGACTCCAAATCTGACTTCAAACCAGTGACAAGTGGAGTACCACAGGTTTCAGTCCTGGGATCTCTCCTGGTATCTACTTCTCTGAAGTACAGGAAGTTTGCAGATGACTGCAAACTAGGAGCCATAGTTGAGTCCCCAAATGATATGGACATCGTACAGAAGGGCCTCACTGAGACAGATGCCTGGTGTCAGAGCCATGGCCTCAAGCTCAATGCCAAAAAGTGCATTGTCATCCCCTTTGGTAAAAACTTTGTACCCATGAACTTCCGCATAGGTGGCAGTCTACTTAATGCCGAATGTGTGATAAAGAGACCTTGGGACCCAGGTGGACAGGAGTCTCTCCTTTGATAATCACATTGCCACAACAGTCAGAAAATCCTATGTGGCACACCTCATCACAAAAGGGTTCTCATCCAGGAAAAAGAGGTCATTGTTCCCCCCTACTCAACACTCATTATACCCATTATAGAGTACAACACCCCATTTGGAATGTACCTCACAAGACATCAGCAGCAGCTGGAAAGGCCACAGAAGTACCTCGGAGGATTACTGGCCTCAAACAGATGCCCTACACTGACTGTCTGTCTCAAAAAACTCCAGCTTTACTCTGTAGCATATCCCCTATTCCGAAGTGATCTCTGCCTAACATATAAAGCTATGTCAAACCCAGAGTTGTTGGGCATGCTGCACCTAAAGAAATCCCAATCCCTACAAGCTAGGGACCTAAACCTTGTTACCACAATATACAGGACATGCTGGAGGGGTAAGATTCCTGTCCCAGAGACTTCCCATACTCTGGAACAAGCTACCCATCTATTTCGAGCAAAGTTACTCATTAGCACTCCAAGAAAAATCATGAGTGGATGGGAAATAGGAAATGCACCCCAGGGATCACTGCTGTAGCTCTGCTTGACAGGGGCACAGGAAAATAACTTTCTTGGGTGGTGTAAGCCAGGGAATCTTGTTGGCTAGGCTTACTTAGGCCCTAAGGCCAATAATCTAGTACCTACCTAAGAACCAGTGTTACTGTACCCTACTACGAGTTTTGCTAAATATGTTGCATATCAGGTAAGTACAGATTCCCATAACTAACACTGCATCACCTTTTACACCTCTTTTGATGTCATGGTGGGGGTGTGACCAGTCATGCTGGCCACACCCCCATGCCCCACTTTGGGCTTGTTAAAGGTGGCAACCCTAAAAAAGAAATCAAGTTAGAATTTCTAAGAAACAGCAATAAAATGTGCTTTTCAATTCTGTTCTGTGGCATTTGCACTGCTTGTGTTTGAGTAGTCACTGAAAAAGGATAAAATGTTAACCAAAAGTAGGTGACTACAACACAGCAGTGAATGCTTGTAAAAATCAGTGCAGTAACAGTAGCTTTAGGGAAAAAGTGGCAGGTATGATGCAATTTTTTTGAGACAAACAATGCATTCTGGGATACCTAGAGGCAAACTAAACAATCATAATTACTTCAAGAAGCCAGTCGCCATGTGGTCAGACTCCGAAATTACATATAAAAATATCTAAACCTGTAAATAGTCCCGGAGTGGTGTTAAAATGTAGGAAACACTAAACCATGCTGAAATAAACATTTTTTGAGTCTGTGGGTGCGGTTCTCAAAAAAATCCCTACTTTTGCTCATGGATTTCAAAATCAGGTCATCTCCAGACACAAATTGTTTTCAGGGGTTGGTGAATCAATTTGCTCAGGCCAAAGGGTATTTGTAGAGTAGGGAAGTGGGGGTTATCGAAAACCTATTAAAAGCAAGAGAAAATGTGTTTAAATACCTGCAATACAAAACTGACCTTGCAACTCAGTTCCTTCAGCTGTCCCACTTTTGAGGTCACCCTCAAATCACAAAAGTATCTGCCCATGCAATTCCATCAGCAAATGACAGATTCATTGTTGAGATAAGAGATGTGTAGGAGTCTGGGTAGGTCTCTGCTGCCCCTGGACAGATTCTGCATACCTTTTGTTAACTTTTACAAAAGGTTGCACTAGGAACCCCTTTTCACATGGGAATTAAAAGGTAGAATAACGGGATACTTAGATGCATTACTGCTCCATACACTAGATCCCACTTTGGCAGGATCATTGTTGAGACCTGTCACATATGAAGAAGTGGAGATGATACTCAAAGAAATGGCGAAGACCAAAACACCAGGCCTGGATGAGATCCCTCAGGAGGTATATGACATGGGAACACGTTTATCAGTGCACTTGTTGAAGTTGCTAATAGGGTAATTCAAACCAAACTTGCTCTCTTCTCCAGGATGCAAACAGTAATCTCCTTAATCCCAAAGGAAGGCAAGGACTCTCCTACAGATCCATTTCCATACTAAATCAGGATTGTAGGTTACTTAAGGCATCCCCATTTCCATACTAAATCAGGAGTACTGGTTACTTATGGCAGTCTTGGCAAGCAGGATTGCATCCTTCCAAGTTTAATTCATACTCTACAGTGGATAATTTAATAAAAAACAGCCTGTAACTGGAACATGCAGATTTTGAGTCAGTAACTCTGTTCAATGTGAACCTGGATACAGAAAAATCAGTTGACAGTCTCCTGGATTTTTTTATTTGAAGAATTAGAGGATAGGATGTCCTTCAAGGATGCATCTGCAGTCTTTACAAATGGGTTGTCCTGTCGTCAGGCAGCCCTTCGGTCGGCCGGATTCCAAAGTCTGGGTCTGGCTTCGGCTGGTGTCGCACTTCACCCGACGTCATTGCGGCAGTCATTCGGGTATAAAGGCATCAGCCGACGCCATTTTCCTCAGTCTTTCTTGCCGCGTGGCGCCCGAAGCAGAAGCTGTTCGCAAGTGCCGGTCGGTCAGATCCAGAGATTACTACTACCAAATACTACTTCGAAGACTTCTATAAAGCTAAGTACCCCGTTGGGGACTCTTTCTTGCCTCAGCCGATGTCAGAGAAAGTTAATAACTGTTTATCTTGTGGGAAACAAATACCTCATAAAGATTTCCACTCCTATTGCATACATTGTTTAGGCCCAGACCACGACATAGCAGCTTGTCTAGCCTGTGCTTCTTTTAACCGACGGATGCTTAGACGTCGCTCGGACTTTGCTGAACAGATTTTCGGCTCCGATTTTGCCTACATTATGCCGTCGGATCCTCCGACTACGCAAATAACCAAAAAACGCAAAGAAAAGGACCGACACTCGCGGTCCGCGGTTTCGGCCGAAACCGCGGTTAAGCAAACCACGAGTGTCTCTGTTTCGGCCGAAACCGAGCAAGCGGTTCTTTCTTCAGCCGATAACTTGCCTTCTACCGAGGCCTCTTCTAACCTGGTAGAAACTGCTTCTGAAATCCAACCTTCTGTTGCGATTTCACAGGATTTATCAGACACCATTCCCCTAGATATTTCTACCCCTGCACGTGGAGCTGCTAGGCCGCCTCCAGCTATGTCTATTAAGGCCTTTGCCAGGGCTAAAGCAGCCAAAGCATCAAAACCTGTGCCTGCCAAGCCCCCCTCTCACAGGCCCAGCACCAGCTCCCATATGCTTTCTTTGGCAGAGGATCTCATCTCTTTAATTCGTGGAGCCCAGCCTCATCCAGACAGGGCCTCTCCCTCCTCCAGAAAAGAGGCCTAGAGCAGAGCCCCTGAGCCAGTAGCCACAGATGATTCCTCTGATGACTCAGAACATACAGACCCTCCTGAGGCTTCTTATTCTCCTTACGAAGACTCTGATGCTGAGGAGTCCATCCCTTCAGCCTCTCCTCCTGAGGAATTTTCCTTTGGGGAAACCTTGCATGCTATGAGGGAACAATTTCAGTGGCAGGGCCAAGATTTCTCAGACTCTAGGAAAAGGCTTAGGACCTTTCTACATTTGCCACAGCATAGGCCTTTAGCTATACCTCCAGTTCTATCTGTTGTTGATGATGCATTTAATGATGCTTGCACTGCTCCTGATACTTTACCTCCGGCTCCTGCTAAGCCCGATAGGTACTACAGGGTCCTGGACACTCATCACCACTTATATAAGGCTCCTTTTGCAGATCCAGGGACTGTCTCCCAGGGCCCTAAAGCTGTAGCAGCTACTTCTTCTAAAAACCCCCTCCCCTCTGAAAGGGAATCCAGGTCCTTAGAGAGATGGGGTAAAAAAGTTTACACCTCTGCTACTTTGTCAGCTAGAGCTTTGAACTGCCAATTTCATGTGATTCAATATCAAGAGTTTATGCTTGACCAGTTGACTAAAAAGCTGTCCTCTGAAGAATCTTTAGATAAAAAGTATGTTCAAGAAATGTTACATAACATACAGCAGGTTAGTAACCATTCTTTAAAATGTGGCTATGATGCACTGGAGGCTTCCTTTAGATCAGCCATGACTGGCACAGTTATCAGGAGGCATGCATGGTTGAAAGAACAGGCATTACCAGACCATGTCAAATCTAAGCTTTTGGATGCACCTATGGACAAGGTCAATTTATTTGGTGCCCCGCACAGCAGGTACTAAAAAAGATGGAAGAGAAAGCAAAATCCGTGCAAACCGTGAAAGATTTCTTACAAGTTCAACCTCCAAGGTTTAGCAGGAACTGGCCCTCCAAGAATTGGTCCTTTCCGGACTCCTCTAAGGCACAAAGAGGCAGGAATAGGCGCTCTAGAGGCAGAAACCAATCCAGGGGTGCCTACAGGGGTCGCCAGTGGCAGGGTAACAACCAACGAGGCACGGATACAGCCACCACCACTACAACAACTCAATCACAGTGACTTGGCGGTGGCACCGCCTACCAGGGAACAACTAGAAGCACCCTTAGGCGGAAAGCTAACATTATTTTCAAGAAACTGGCACTGCATTACAAGAGAAAATGGATTTTGCAGACTATAGACAAAGGTTACAGGTTCCATTTCCATACACTACCAGGAAAGAGAGGAATGCCAAACCTACCACCTTCTCAAAGGGCAGAAGCTCTAAAACAAATATCTCAATTATTAAGAATGAGAGCTGTGGAAAAGGTACCATTTATGGAGCAAGGGAAGGGATTTTACTCCAGACTCTTCCTGGTACCAAGAAAAGAAAACAAATGGAGGCCTATTCTAGACCTGTCCGCTTTAAACACATTCCTCATTGTTCCAAAATTCAAAATGCTGACCCTACAGCAGCTTCTTCCCATGCTGGGCAAGGAGTCTTGGCTGGTAACTCTAGATCTCAAGGAGGCATACCTGCACGTCCCCATAAGACCAATTTGCAGAAGATACCTCAGATTTCTTGCAGGATCAGAGCATTATCAATTCTCAGCATTGCCCTTTGGCTTATCTACTGCGCCAGAGTGTTCACGAAATGCCTGGCATCAGTAATTGCTCATTGCAGACTTCAGGGAATTCAAATCTATCCCTACCTGGACGACTGCCTGATACAAGCGGACAACAAAAACAAACTAACAGAAGACTTACAAAGAGTCATCTACCTGCTGCAAGCCCTGGGATATACAGTCAATACAAAAAAGTCAAGGCTGATTCCATCCCAAAGAATAACCTTTCTGGGTGCAGAACTGGACACATCAAAACAAATGGCATTTCTAACTGCAGAAAAGAAAGAGCAACTTCCTCTCTACTTCATGGCATTAACAAAGCAGAGCCATCTAACTGCAAGAAAAGTGCTACAAGCTCTAGGCTTCATAGCATCCTGCATAATACTGGTCCCTCATACCAGGCTGCATATGAGAAAGCTACAGTGGTACCTAAAGAATTTGTAGTCTCAGCACAAGCACAGCCTAGAAACCAAAATTCCAATGATCCCATGCCTGAAGCAAGAGTTCTTATGGTGGGCTCAGGCCTGTCAATCAAACACAGGACTGCCCTTCTGCAAAAGTCAACCAAGACAAACCATCACGACAGATGCCTCAGACCTCGGTTGGGGGGCACACATGATGGGCAAGTGCATTCAAGGCCTATGGACTCAAGACCAGCTGCATCTGCACATAAATCTAAAAGAAATGATGGCAGTAAAATTGGCAATCCAGGCATTCAGACCTTTTCTCCAAGAAGGCCAGTTGATGATAAGGACAGACAACACCACAGTTATGTGGTACATCAACAAACAGGGAGGCACACACTCATACCCTCTATGCCGGCTGGCACTGGACCTATGGGACGTGGCTCTGAGCTACAACATTCAGTTACAGGCAATTTATGTACCAGGGAAGGAAAACATTCTAGCAGACATATTAAGCAGAACTACAACAGATGCCCACGAATGGATGCTGCATCCGGACATCTTCAAAACCATCACAAGAGAATGGGGATTACCCCAAATAGACTTGTTTGCATCCCCACTCAATCACCAGTTGAAGAAATTCTGCACAAGGACTTACCACCCACTTGCTTGGAAGGTGGACTCCCTATTCTTCAGTTGGAAAAGCCTGACAGCATACGCATTCCCACCACTTCCTTTGATGCACAAGGTGCTTCTCAAGATCAAAGAGGAACGTCCGAGGATCATTCTGATAGCCCCAGACTGGCCAAGACAACATTGGTATCCACTGCTGAGGAGCATGTCCCGGGAACAAATATGGACACTGCCCCTGATCCCATTACTGCTGACACAGAACAACTACAACATCCTGCATCCAAACCTAAAAACTCTGCAGCTAACTGCCTGGAACATTACATAACAGCAATTAACCCAAATTTATCCCAAAGGGTTAAAGACATAATCCTGGAGGCTCGTAGACCTTCAACAAGAAAGAATTATGCAGCAAAATGGAAAAGATATCTCATCTGGAGTACTGCAAAGGGGCAAGATGTGACACTGGCGAACATAGCCAACATCCTGGAGTACTTGGCGGAGCTCTTCCATACAGGCCTGTCCTATTCCTCCAAGATACATGCATCAGCTATTTCAGCAGAATACAGCTTGGATCCTCCTGTCTTCTCGCATCCTCTGCTCAGACAGTTTCTGAGAGGAATTAAAAATGTAAAACCTCCCAGGAAACCTCCACTGCCAGCATGGGACTTGAACTTTGTGCTAGAAAAACTGGCTCTACCTCCTTTCGAACCAGCAGCTACAGCAGAATTGCAATACTTATCCTGGAAGACTGCTTTCCTGCTGGCAATAACTTCAGCAAGAAGGGTCTCTGAACTACAGGCATTAATGGCAGTACAACCCTTCCTGATCTTCCATAAAGATAGAGTGTCCATGAGAACAAATCCTACATTTATGCCTAAGGTGGTATCCAGAGTTTCTTTAAATCAAGCTATCCACCTACCTACATTCTTCCCCAATCCACAGAACAGGGGAGAAAAGCTCTTGCATACCTTGGATGTACACAGACAATTACGCTACTACCTGGACAGGACAAAAAACAATAGAAAAACTGACCAGCTTCTGGTAGCATATGCAACAGGAAAGGAAGGAAAACCAATTTCTAAACAGACAATCTCCAAATGGATAGGAAATTGCATTAGATTTTGTTACTCCTACCATGGAAAGAAAACTCCAGAGAACATCAGGCCTCACTCCACAAGGGCTACAGCCACTACCACCGCTTTCTTACGAGGGGTGGCTACCAAGGACATTATAGAGGCTGCTACTTGGACCTCCGTGCATACATTTGCCAAGCATTATAACTTACCTCTATACTCTAGATCCCGTGCTGGTTTTGCCACTGCTGTTTTGCAAGGGATCCTGACTACACCATAATCTATTCTCATTTCCTCCTCCCCTAGTTTAACTATGGTATTCTACCCTTTTGTAAAGACTGCAGATGCATCCTTTAAGGACATAGTACAGTTTTGTACCTACCATAAATGTAGATGTCCGAGAGGAATGCATCTGCAGTCAGGATTACCCACCCTCCTTCCCCTCTGAGGTACTCCTAGGGTACTTACCAATCTTCAGCTAGCTTGGGGGGGATCTATTATGGTGTATTTGTTTGTATATGTGTACATACATGCTTATTTTGTGTGTTTGCTCTCTACTATTTGGAAACTTTGGCATTTATCCAAATTTAGCCATCCTAGAGGGCACCTGGCATCTGGGGCAAGAAACACTGAGGAAAATGGCGTCGGCTGATGCCTTTATACCTGAATGACTGCCGCAATGACGTCGGGTGAAGTGCGACACCAGCCGAAGCCAGACCCAGACTTTGGAATCCGGCCGACCGAAGGGCTGCCTGATGACAGGACAACCCATTTGTAAAGACTGCAGATGCATTCCTCTCGGACATCTACATTTATGGTAGGTACAAAACTGTACTTTTTCCTGAGTAATTTGTTACTCTTCTTAGTTCTATGTATACAGTTCATCTGAAGTTACAAAAATTGGATCCAAGCTTTCTAGGTTTCTCATGCTCGTGAGGGGGAACCCAGTGAGGCTGTCCGCCCATAAACATTCAGGTGCATATAATACTTCTGAAAAGGTAAAGGTCAATAAATTGCCATGCTGCACTGTGCAGTGTAAAAAAATATGGCTAAGTCCAACAGCTGAAGGGTTTAAAGGGAATGAAGTAGTACAGGGTATAATTACAATAATCAATTGTGGAAATACGGCTTTGAGTCACTACAGGGAAAGGTAGTTTAATGAATATTTGATGTGATTTATAAAGAGTGAATGAAGAAAGTAAGGGTAGTCTAGAGTGAGTGGAGAATTATGAAGAAAAGGAAGTACAAGAAAGGTGAGAGATGTCTTTATATGAAACAATAAAAGGGTAAACGGAAAAAGTGAAATGTGGTAGAGGGAAAAAGTCACTAATGAGAATGGAGGGGATGATGGTATTTTAGGAAAATACTTTTATAGTAGAGAATCACATTAATTTTCCTAATCTTGATGGATCGGCTATAAACTTTGCTGGTAGTAAGAGATTCCTGTAAAATGGTGTTTTATTAGATGATCTGCACAATTACCATTTTATTTCTAAAGTATGTTGTAATTGACTGGACAGATATCATGTTGCTTGCTTACCAGCAGTACAACAAATTGCTTATGTATATCTTTATTTTAACACAACATTGATCTTTCAGTGTATTGATGCCTAGATCTTGGTGTAAAGCTACCAAGCTTAAAGCACTATAATTTGCTATACAAACTGTATACCTTTCTTGCACCTAAGCAAGTGACTGCTCATCTGTCTTTGCAGAGTATTTCCACACAACTAACTTAGGACATATGCCCTTTTTAATAAAATACAACTGTCTCACAGTGGATCTTTGCTGGTTGTATTCTCTGTCATTGATCTGTTTCTACCTATTCTTTCTCCTTGTCCAGTATCAGATTGCCTAAACTGTTTTCCAGATCTCCTGTAATCATATAATTATAGCTAAATAGGCTGCTGACCCACTGGCCATCTTTCTCTTCTGATTGCTTCAACCACCTTTTTGTCCTTTTGTCTTCTCATCTACCTCTTTGTCCTTTTGTTTTTAAAATCAGCACTGTGTTTTTTAGGCTGGGACGGGTCAATATTATATCATTGCTGTGTGTTTACCATTACTTTTGTCAGGTTCACTACCGTGTGAGTTGTACTTATTCTATGTGCTACGCATTTGTCTATATGTGGATGTCATGACAATGGTAATGTAGTTATGTCAGAATGAAGACAATGGATTAGACAGAAATTCACTAACGCTTCCCCTGGGCAAGGTTAAATCATGAAAATCACAGTAGTGATACCAGTCATGGCTAACTTGGAAAAGCATGTTGGTCCCTCCAAAAGCTAAGCACTGATTAACCTCAAGTTACTTGTGGTTGTAGTAAAATGTTAGTCTGTCACTTAAAATCCTGCCAAGTATCCGATCTCCCGACACTATGGTGAAAATTTAAGAAAGCATCTCCCTCCCCTTTCCAAGTCCATGATATATTTGTTAAACCTATTTAAAGGTGGTGGTGACGTTCACTCTAACCAGTGACCTTGTTTTCCAAATCACCTTTTTTTTTCCAGTCCAGTGACCACATCTGGCTTCTCAAAATATTCTCAAATTAGTGCATATCAGCTCAAGGAACATAGACAATTAAGATGAATTTGAAATATGCAGAAGATACCCAAGATGGTGCTGTTATGAGAAATGTGAAAAAACAAGAGGTTTTACAGAAATATTTTTGGTCAGCAATTGGCACTAGTGTGTTTAATACATCTTAGTGTATGGTGATCTACTTTAGTATAGAAAACTGTAAGTATCCTTATATTATAAATCAGGAACTGGTCCCTGTGTCTAATACAACAAAGGACTTGAGAATCATGTCTGATGACCACCTTAAATTTGAAGGTCACACCTTGTTTGTATTGAGTTGTTATGGTATTATGAGCGAAATCCTCCAATATACGAGTAGAGTAATGGAAAAAGGCATTAATTCCACTTTATAAAATTTTAATAAGGCCTTCCTTGAAATACTGTGGTCAGTTTTTTTTTTTAATTCATAATGTCAGTTCTTTGAAGAATCTCAACAGAATCCAGATTTTTTTGTACAGGGCGAATAATCAGTGTGTGACATTATGGTTACCCTGACAACATAAAATTATTAGTTATGTTCCCTGTATTATAGGTTTCTTAGGGGCAAGGTAATTCTGATATATAAATATCTTAAAAAATAAAATGCTGACCTCCACCTCCAATATTAACTTTATTTTATATATGTATGAGATATGAAATTACTTACCTGTTGCAATGTCTAAAATAATGAACAGTAGTTTTAAATTCAACGCAGGTAAAACATGGAATTCACTATCTTTTGGAAATTGGTCAAACAACACACTTGTCTGCATTTAAGATTAAATTAGAAGGGTGGTATGGAGAAGGTGAATATCAGCAGTGCAATAGTAAACTAACTTCTAGGTAGCCTCTTTGGTGGCTATGAGTTAATTAAGAAAACGCACTGAGCATTAAACTGTCAATATGACATGCCAGCTATTAAGGAAACATGGGTAAAAGTTATCTTTTAGGTTGTATGATGTACACACATGACCGCATTTAGAGGAGTACAGAAAATGTAACTCTGTACTTGTATGTGGCATTTCCAAGATTCCAAGAGCTCACCTATCAGTGGATTCTATTTATTAAGGGCAGGGAAGCATCAATGGTTATTAAGGGCAGGGAAGCATCAATGGTGCATGCCCACATAGGTGAACCAAAGTGTTTCAGGTTAGCCTGCATATATATCCCACCCAATCAAAATGCCTCTGTGGTGAACGCCACCTCCAAATGAGTTTCTGATGATGTGAGTTCAGACCATTAAAATCAAGGATGTTAATTTGAATTGCTTGACTGCTATGATCATTTCTGCTACCCCTGGCTGGACCCCCTTGTCTTGCACATATAATAGAAACCACTAAAAATGTGGGCAAAAGCATGTGCGAGTCTCTGTACTGTAGTGCCCATTAATGTTTACATCATTAGCACCGATGTTGATAGTGACCACATGCATTGTTTGACTTACAAAATGTTGCAGAGTTCTTGGATTACATCCGTCCATAGAAAGAAACTCTACAATTTTGTGGCACACCCAAGGGCTTTACGTAACAGTGAAGGAACTTTCTATTTGCCATCTCTTTTTAAATAACCTCGAAAAAAAGTAGGCAATTCTCAAAACCAAGAATTCAAGAAAGAAATGCCAAAGGCCACGGACCAAACCCCTTCCAAAACGTCAAGGACCAGATAAATCACAGTTGAACCAGATACTTGGACCAAGTATCTGGTTCAACTGTGATTTATCTGGTCCTTGACGTTTTGGAAGGGGTTTAGTCCGTGGCCTTTGGCATTTCATCTCTTTTTAAACCAGATGCCTTAATATGGTTCTTTAATATTACATTTTGTGGGGTTGTTGACAGGTGCCCTAAAACCTTTGAGGTACCAAGAAATGAAACAGGCCATG
The DNA here is from genome assembly GCF_019279795.1 of Protopterus annectens. Taxonomy (NCBI): domain Eukaryota; kingdom Metazoa; phylum Chordata; order Ceratodontiformes; family Protopteridae; genus Protopterus; species Protopterus annectens. The sequence continues at coordinate 1,952,055,156 of NC_056729.1, forward strand.
TCTTTGAGGGCTAAAGCTTGCAAACACAAATAGCATAAATGGGTATTTTACATTCCCGTCAGGAACTACACAAAAAATGTTTTTCCTTTATGTATACAAAAAAAAGCAGTACTTATACAACTTACAAAAAAAATTCTTCTACTCCTCACCAATTCCAACAGGGTTTAAATTATGTCCTTCCAGTTGAAGCCTCACAACCATTTAACCTAGTCTTAAACTTTTATTCCATCTCCCATAGTTGCACACACATTCTCCAGTTATTTCCAGAACTTACTGTTACTACCCAGTGTGGTGACCCCTCATCACTCTTGCACTATTCTACCTTAATGTGATGCATCTCCTTCAGTTATGTAAACTGTCATTTAAAATCAAACGATTGGTGGTGTTATTTCTAATCAATCTGACCACACACATCTGCAGAGGTATGTTTAATGCTACGAAATTTTCAGTGATTCACCTTGGAAAATCAAACTGGAGAAATTCCTATTTTATACAGGTATATCCTTGTTGATATGGTTCTGTGAAGGATTTCAGAATTAATGTTGAATCGTAACCTAAAATTTTAATGATTATCTAATGCCGTCAGTAGATACTGTATAGTGAGTAAAATTAGGTGTTTTTCCAGTAGGTCAGCCACAGTTCTTTTGCATTTATATAGGTCAGCCACAGTTTTTTGCATTTATATCTGTCTGTTGTAAGACCTATGATTGAATACTGTGGATCTTTTTCTACTTCTAAGTCGATGCAGATTAAGAGACTGGAATGTGTCAAAGGTGTTCACAAAATTACTGGCAGAGTTTAAGGGTCTTTGTTAAGAAGACAGGTTACTGAAACTTAATGTTTTGGCTAATTAGAGATGCTTTAATCTAGCTATTTAAGCATAAAAAAGTTGCGAGACTCTGAGCTACACTTGGTCTTCTGATCAATATGCCTAAATGTAGCTCTCAGTATGCAACACTGTTTGTTTTTCCCTAAAGGCATTGTTTGGGGAATAAACTATACATGCATATTAGACTTGCGGACAATTTATCTATTTTTTTAAAAAAAGAATTTCTGAGCTTAGTTATGAAACTCTAAAATGTTCTTGTGGGGATGTTGAGTTGTTATATACCATTATACACTGAACATATACACTGGATATTAAGAACAGGAGGACTGCACCTGCGGTTGCTGCTACTGTTGGACCCCCCCCCCCCCCCCAAAAAAAGTTTTAAAAATGGAACTCAGGGCCTTAGTCCAACCACTCACTCGGGTAATGAACAGAAGCCTGTATGAACAAATATGATCCTTTTGAATGGAAACAGGAGGGTCTCTTTTATACTTCTGACTACGAGTCCGATCTCATACTGACCTACAAAATAAATTATCTTTGCCTGGTCTTATTGTATACAAGCAACTACTCTAGACAATATACATCTTGAGTGACGCTCCTTCTGGTTTTAGACCCAAGCATGGGGTTAAGACTGTCCTCTTCAATAACTGAACATATTTACAAGGAGTTAAACAGCAAAAAAGCAGTACGAGAGCTAATCCTTGACATCTGTACTACTTGGCTTCCCTAAAGCTTTCAACTGTCACAACTGAGCTCTTGGTTCCTTCTCAGCACCACTGGCATTTTCTAGCCCCATCTAACTTGATGTGTCAGTTTTCTACAAAACTGGAAACAAGCACTCATTTTAAATGAGTGCAAATCAACTGAAACAGCTGGCTTATTTGAATAATGCCAAGGGTCAGTGATTGGCCCACTGCTATTTACTTATTTTTAATAAGTTGAGGAACTATGATAACTGGTTCTCATCATAATGTATTTGCAATATACTGAGGGTGATTCTGCAAGACTGAATCAATGCTACACATTCAAATGAAACTTCAGACTTGCTTTGACAACTTCTGATATGACTAGCAAACTCATGTGTGTGTCTAAACACCAGTAATACAACATGTTCCTTGTTAAAGTACTATACATTTTTAATTAGTATAGCACATTTAGTAAAACTGAGCACAAAGTCTTAAACTACCTGGGATGCTGTAAGACTGAAAACGTCTTAAGACGTGCAAAACTGTAGTAAGCAATGAACTTCTCTGAGTGACTAATCTATCATTTTATCCAATATATAAAATGGATCCACCACATCTTTGTCAATGAGTTGCTAGACCCAGCGCTCACTACTGTCAAATTTTACGAAAACTATATTGGCTTGAACTTCAATAGATCCAAGTGACTTACTCATTTTTAGAAAGTGTGTTTCTGTTCAAGCCTCCTTGTTTTTCTGTCAATAATATTCCAATGTTGTAGGCTCCAAACAGGGAGGGAAGGTATGAAGGAGCATTTTAACATTAGATGTAACCTTAGCACATTATATTCACTAATTTTGAAATCAGTTCTTTTACGCACCCTCAAGGCAACATCTGCTTGTAAATTCAAAATACTAATCAATTTAGAATACTAGTTGTACAGCTTTAGCCATAAATCTTCAGTGCTAAGGATAATTATATTTGACTTGTTTTGCAAAGCATGTGCTAGTATTTCAGCAGTGCTAAATGTGCATAAAATACTGTTAAGTAATGTAAGCAATCTTCTTCCATTGCAAGATATATCTTTGTATTTATGGCAAGTAATATCGCACGGAAGCCTCTTTTTCATTCTGAAGAACCGTATTGTTTCCACAGGCTTCCTGAATGAATGGTTGGGCAAAGGCCTTTGGTTATATTTTGAAAAATGTGCTGGGAATTCCCTACAATTAATGTTTCTGTTCATATAAACCTATATTATATCATGTAATTCTCCCTAGGCCTGTACTGGAACTTGTTTCTTTTCAGGAGAACATTCCAGTTAACACAAAACAGACTGTGTGTGCCCTTTCCTCACTGTAGTGCGATCTTGGAGTTGAATATATTTTTGGGGGGGCACAGCCCCCCACAATAGCGATTTCTATTACTAGCATTTTCACTCATTCAAGCATTCGAGATTTAGATTTTTCATCTATGTAATATAGACCCTATACATATAAATAAATAAATAAATATATATATATATATATATATATATATATATATATATATATATATTGGGTTAGTCAAATTTTCAGTACAAATGACACCAAATTTCTATGAACAGGTATGATAATGTGGATATATGTTGCATGGTCGGCCAACATATTGAACATAACCTGATCGAGCATAAGTGCTTAAACACAATAATCAAAAAAAAAAAGCTTTTTTTCCCCTTCAAAGTGAACTTTCCACCAAAGATATGCATCTCCACACTGCAATGTTGTAAACCAACTCTGATCTGTATTTAGTTATAAGAATTCTACAATTTCATTTTTGACAGCTGTAATACTTTTCTAAGCATTTTGAATACACAGAGTAGCCAATACTTTGTGTGGCTGCATCCAGTCATTGAGCTGTCTAACTAAAGTAGGCAGCTTAGGCTATGAGATTTTACAGGGCGGCCACGGTGGTGCAGCAGTTAGTGTTGCCACCTCACAGCAAGAGGTTTTCCGGTTTGATCCTCTGCTGAGGTGTCTTCTGTGCGGAGTCTGCATGTCCTCCCTGTGGTCACATCGGTTTCCTCCCACATCCCAAAGACATGCTGTATTGAGATTGGACACTCTAAATTGGCCCTAGGCGTGAGTGTGTGCCTTCTATGGAAGATTGGGTGCCAGGCTGGCAACTCGAGACCATAAAAACTCCACTGCCAATCATGAGTGGACAAGTGATCCCCTGTGGAGACCCCTAACTGGGAAAAGCCTAAAGAAGATGCTATACCTTTTTATATATCCAGCTGAATAAATTCTCCCATTTGCATCATTAGTTACAATATGCTATTAATATGAGTAACATTATTAAACTAAGCCTGATTAGTGTAATGCTGGTTGTAACTGTGCTGTCTAATTTTGGAAAGGACAAATGTACATTTTGTTTTTTATTGCGGTCTCTGCAAATCTGTCAGCAGCAAATAAATGTGTTTTCTTCTGTAACAGTGAACTTTTCCATTTATTTTAATATATATATTATTTGCTTTTAGTAATATTTACAGCAATATTATGCACTGATTAAGTCATGCCTTTATGATTGCTTCAATAGTGTCTTCACATGTGTCTTGTTGACGAGCCCATTTTTAGTCAAAAGATGCACATGACAGGAAGGCAGCTGTTAAGGATGTCTCACAGGTTGTCCTCCTGGGGTAACATCCAAATAAAGGCACAGTTAGCATGCCTACATCTGAATTTGTCCTCTTCTAACAAACAGGCTTTTGAGGACCTCAGTACTCTAAATGAACAATAATATTTTAGATTACTGGATATGGGTGTGCAGATGCTGTTATGCACAAAGGTCATACGTACATCATTCAATAACTGCTGATACACCAGTCATCATGACACTGAGTGACTTGCAGGGAGGGTCGCACCATCTCAACACCAATCATGTACTTGCCAGTCCTGTGGCATTTAGATGACATTCTGCTTAGAACATTCTAATTTACTGAATAAAATGGCTATAATGAGCAGCTTAAGTATTAGGAGTATTCTTGGAATATTTTCTCTCAACCGTTTAAGGAAGCATTTGTGCCCATATAAACAAGGCCAGGTGCCGATTCAATTTCATTGTTTGGTGCTGGAACTTGATGTCATAGTTGAGGTCCTGGTCAAAATAAAGTCCTAAAATTAAAGTAGATCAAATTACCTATATGATATTACCATCATTAGTCTATAAGGCTAGTTCTATCGATTTGTGAATATCTGACCCACTAAGCAGTACACATTTTGTTTTATTGAAATCTAATGTCTGATTTCAAGTGGTAATCAGTTTCTGAAATTTAAAATCTTACTGCGTACCTTTTAATGCGACTTATATAATACACTGCTGGGTTATCAGCATTTTACATGATATAAGATTGACCAGTGTTCCTGGATGTTTATCAGAAGCAGAAATGTGTGGGTCAAAAACTGATCCATAGGGTACAATAATTATTGCTGAGAGGTCTGAGTGTAGCCAGTGTCAGCAGATTTTTTTTTTTTATTTTAACTAGCTTGTGAAACAGATTCTATCAGGTGATTCCAAGCTGTTTTAATCTCTACTGTGTGGTACAGAAATCTGGGTAGTAAAAGCAGAACAGTTGAAGCTAGAGGTGATGGAAATGAAGTGCCTGAGAAAGGTGATAGGATGCACACTGTGGGACAGACGAAGAAATGAGGACATAAGAGCAGAAGCCAAAGTAGCTCCAGTTGCAGAAAAGATCAAAGAACAGATTACTGTGGTTTGGGCACATGTGTAAAAAAGCAGAAGACAATCTGGTGAGGAAGAAATGGGACAGACAGGAAGAAGGTAGACGGTAAGAGGAAACAAGGACATCCAGCAAAGAGGTGGATGGATTGTGTGAAAAAAGATCTGTGACAGTCGGGCAGGAGTGTGGCACTGAATCGAAAGAGTTGGCAACAGTTAACACGACACCTTGACCCCATGTAGAAAAATGGGGGAAAAGGGATGTGGTGATTATGATTTGGACCTAGAAATATCCTCCTCTGCACTTCTGCCTTGCTGATGGTAAGTACTAGATTACAGTAATCTCGGAGACAGATATGAATATAGTAAGATTAGTTTAGATGTTTACTGTATTCATGTGAGACTCCTGCAATGTTTTAAAATATTTCCTGTGATTCTGAACTCTGACACTGAGTTATTCAATATTTTCTTGTTCTTTTATTATTAAATATATTCAAACCTTTTAATTGTGGCTGGTTTGTTTACAGATATTTAAGCTCTTAGAATACTTGCATATATATGTGGCGACACTGTATAGGCCACTCCTAAACAGCCTTAAAAGTTTTGGTAACACTTACCATTTGGATAATAGTAACATCACACAGTAGAATTGGTCACCCTTTGGGAAGGGCCTTAAAGTAGCTGATAATGGTGGTTGGTGGCAATAACTACCTTATCAGGGCAGGAGGGGGGCATAGCTAGTAAACCTGCGCCAGCCTTCCCCAGGAGTGTCTGTGCATTTGTGTATAAATCATATCTCAGTGTGTCAGCTATTTGGGCAGGGACAAAGTGTGCTGGAGGTTTTGGCTTGACCACTCAGCTGAGATCTTAAATCTATAGCTGTGCTAGTGGGGACTCTTATTGGGGATCTGGAGAAAGAGGGAGAAACCATCCTGACTGATTTTGATCTGTGTGCTCTTAAGGGAAACTGTACTTTACTGTGTGTGCACTTATCATCCTCTCAAAGTGCATATCCCTCACTGGTGCCAATGGTGAGGATTGAGGCTCCTTGATTAGTGGGCCACTGCAGGGATGTCGTATATTAATTGTTTAGCAGTGATGGGATAGCCACATCACATATTAATTGGTTGAAAATGGTAAGATAGCCACATCACATATTAATTGGTTTGTACTGGTGTGGATATTGAATTCCTGTAGCTTGTGTACAGTGGTCACTGAAGGTGCTTGTACTCTCAATCAGCCATGCAGTGAACATTCAGAGTTCATATCACAATTGTTTTTTTTGTTAGCTTAGTCAGAGAGCAGGCAAGCATGTCAACAGAGGAGTATGGCAAGCTGACAAGGGGCCAGTTGGCTGAGATTTGCCAGGCTAAAGGACTAGTGCATGCCAACATGATTGCAGCTTTAGTCACAGCAGTATTGCAAAATAGCAACCAGGACGACAGTCAGACTGGCCATGGAGATGTATAACTCTCAGAAAATGGATAGCACAACCTTCTCACAGAGGACTTAAAAATCTATCTGGAGTTAGAGACTTGAGTTGGAGGCCAAGCGTTTGGAAATAGAAGAAGCAGACAGACTGAGGCATCTGGAGGCTGAGGAGAGGCAGAGGCAACATGAAAAGGACATGCTGACTCTTCGCCAGAGTCATGGAGGTAATGGGGAAGCGAGTAATTGAACCCCAGAAGCAATAAAGGTCAGTAAATGTCTTCCACAATTTACAGAGGGAGATTAGTTTTATTCATATGTTTGAGAGGGTATGGAAACAGTATAATGTTGACCAAGGGTCCGGTTCCTGATCCCCTTACTCCATGGTAAAACTGTAACTGTTCTTTCCAAAATATCTGATGCTGATTGAAAAGATCTGTTTGCTAGAATTTTTTAAGTTAACACTTGAAGCTTATAGGAAAAAGCTTTATGAGCATAGACGCAAGGCTGAAATAAGTGTGTGTGAATATGTTGCTGAACTGAGCACTTTTCATAGGTGGAAGAGTGGATGTTAGGTCACCACTTCTGAAGGGTTGGCAGGCCTTTTGGTGAGGGAACAAGCCCTTAGCACTTTGTCTGAGGAGATATCTGGTTAGCTGATGCAGTGTACTACTGCAGATGAGTTTGGGAATAAGGCAGACCTATACCTAGCAAGCAGGGTATCTCTGCACAGGAAAGGGACACCCAGTGATGCTCATGGGTCTAAGGGAACTCATGGTGGGCAGCCCAGACTGCCCCAACAAAGTGCCAGTAGCAGGGGAAGCCACTAGTCCAGGTACACATCCAGGACCAAGGGTTAAATGCTTTAAATGCAACCAGTGGGGCCATGTAGCATATACAGTAGATGTCCACGGAGGTAAGGTGGGGAACAAAAGGTAAGACAGCCAGTAAGTGGGAATGACGTAAGGTCAACAGTAGGTTGTCGCGAGACAACAAGGGTACCAAACTACCACAAGAGGTTATACCTTATCTTAGTGAATGGGTAACCGGCCATGGCCAAGAGACAGCCTCTGACCTAACCATTGTGAAGCCTGCAATGGTTACAGAGGAACACTACTTGCTTGGGCAGTTTACTTCAGTCATAGCTTTAGGAGAGACCCATTCCAAATACTTCTGGCTAGGGTTCACCTTGACTGGGAGGGTTGGAAAGGAAGCCAGCAAGTAGGCATGTTTGAGGATATTTTTGCAGATGTCCTGATATGGAATGATTTTGACAATGCAGTACCATGTGCTCATGCAGTTACACAAAGTCAAGCTTGGAGATAAGGATGTGGGTCTGGTAGCCTGGGATAGACCCAGACAGACCACACACTTGCAGTCAGGACTGGTGAGGTGTTCACTTCAGGGAGGGAGCTATTGTGTAGCAGTGATACTGAAGGAGAGTCACAGCTGCTTGTTGGTACTGATGTACCCTTGGACAGAGTGACTGCCAAGGGCAGAGGTGAGTAGTAGAAGCTAGGCTGACAGTGAGGCATCGCTGTCAGAGAATACCAGACTTCTTGTGGAAGGGAAGCTGGGAAAGTGAGAGTTGAGACAGGCTCCGCTCTCAGACCCTACATTACAAGGCCTGAAGGAGGCAGCTAGTGAGGCACCCGATTCTCAAGGGAAGGGGGAATCTGTATACTGGGACAAAGGGTTACTGTACAGAGTGGACTCCTGAGGGGAGGGCTAGATGGTGAGAGAATACAGCAGTTGGTAGTGCCCAGACCCTAAGGTCTGGCAACTTCTAGTCATAGGCCATGATATTCCCTTTGCAGTAACATACAAGAGACCTATTGTGCAGAATTTCTATTGGCCTGGGATTTCCAGAGATATAACAGGGTACTGCAGGACCTGTGAGCAGTGCCAAAAGGTAGGTGAGGCAGGAGACCAGGAGAAAGCTCCTTTGCCTTTGCATGTGACTGAGGAGCCGTTTTAGATGGTAGCTATGGATATTGTGGGGCCTCTGAGTACCCTAAGTTCCACAGGGGAGAAAGTATATGCTAGTGGTGGTAGAATATGCTACAAGATACCCTGATGTGTTGGCCCTGTCCTGCATCGAGGCAAAGAATGTGGCAAATACTTTGTTGGAGATTTTCAACAGGGTAGGTTTCCTGCGAGAAATACTGGCTGGTAGAGGTGCCAGTTTCATGTCAGACCTGCTGGCTTGTCTGTGGAAATGCTGTAGGGTAAAACAGCTAAAGACCAGCCCTACCATGGTTTTGTAGAGAGGTGAAACTCTACACAAAAGACCATGCTACAGGCATTTGCAGACCAGTTTGAGAGAGTGGGACAAATATTTGCCCCCATCTGCTGTTTGCATATAGAGAGGTACCCCAGGAATCCACAGGGTTTTCACCCTTTGAGTTGCTATAGGTGCATAGGGCGAGGGGACCTTTAGATTTGATTTGTGATGAGTGGGAGGCTGAGTGTGAATCCCACAAGGAGTCTGTTGTGGAATGTGTCCTACACCTCAGGACAAGGCTTTGGGAGCTCATGGGCTTGGCCCATGAGAACCTGGCAGAAGCCCAACAGTAGAAAAAGGTCTGGTACGACAGGAATGCTCTATCGGAAAGTATGCTGTGGGATTGCAGGTTACGGTTCTCATTCCTGTCAGACAAACTGCAGGCAGCATGGGAGGGACCCTTCAAAGTGGTAAAGAAAGTCAGTGATGTTAACTACATGGTAGAACTGCTAGGCAGGTGCACAAACTGCACCATGTTAACATGATGAAACCTTACCATGATAGGCAGACCCTTGAGCTAAGTATTTGCAGTAAGAGGCAGGAGGAGTCTGAGGTGAATCTATGGCTACATCGAGCCAGCCAGCAAAATGACAAGTTACTAATTTGGAGCCTAGGGTTACAGGCATATGACATGACAGTGTAGCACTGTATTGGGGTCGGCAGTACCAGGGCAGATGGGATCTCAAGACAAGGCCTGGGTTAATGTATTTGCAGACAGGCTCATTCCTCTCTAGCAACATTTTTCAAGGGTCACTTGAAAAACGAACTTGAGTCTTCGGGGGGGGGGGGGGGGAGAGATGTGACGATTTGAGGTATTCAAAGTCAAAAGTAAATTTTGTCATTCAAAAATCACACAAGTGCAAAAACTGAACGAAATTCCATATCTCCAGACTCGATGTGCAGACAACATAGACTATTTTCACAAATAACATGTAACACCGTTATTACATCACGGGCATGCAAATAGACTAATATTACACATAATTAGAAACACATTTTAACACTTTCTGAACTCAACACTTACTTGCATGAGACTTTAGGACTGCACAAGTACTTGGTTAAGACATTGCATTGATCCTTGCAAAGAAACAGACATTTAAGTATTGCACTGTGAACATTAGAGGATTGCACTATGGTTAAATTTACAAATTTCCATGTATTGCACTGAAAGAAGAGATATTTTACTGCATTGCTACTGCCCTAGATGGCCTACAAGTTAGTCATGGTGAATATTGCACTAAGTATTAGGTGAGACTGGTAACCAGGTTCTTGCACAAATTTGGAAAGTAAAGAAATCCCAACAACGACCTGGAACTCTTTCTACTCCTCTACTCTTTTCCTCTCTACCCTAACTCCTACTCTGATTTACTACTTTTAGAATTTTTTAAAGTTTTACACATTCTCTGTAATTTGTTGGCGTCTACTCTGATTTACTACTTTTAGAATTTTTAATGTATTGTATATTTTCTGTAAAACTGTTGGAATCTAGAATTTGTACTTTTTCCACTTTTCAAAAATTATGTCATTACTGTGTATATCTTTCATACATTTGTTCTTAAATTCCAACAAGCCATATCTTATTGTATTTTTTTTTTGTTATGCATGTACCAGTAGATAGTGGAGCTTTTCTCCTCGGGCCTCTGCTGAAAATGGACTTGTATCCAGCCAGACTAGCCCGGTCAACAAATGTAAAATAAAAATAAATAAACATACCAGCTTTATTAACAACAAAATGTTCCTTCGACTAAGCGCTTTCGCCAGTAATTGGCTTCATCAGTCAAAGAAACCTCTAACTACAACAGAATAAATAGTGGAAATATTTTTTTTACAAACACTTAATCAGTTAATTGATAAGCCAATCAGCCATAAAATAACATTAGGTGAACCGCACTTAAAAAAAAAAAAAAAAAAAAAAAAGTGCTTAGTGCAAATCATTTAATCTAAAACAAATCGAAGAATCCATTTTTATGTATTCATGTTTTTAATTCATGGAATAAATTTTATAGTACTTTTAATATGTTCACTTAAACTTTTCAACCAATTTTGTTGTTTGTGGAGCTTAGTGGATATAATTTGGCTAGGTATTATACGCATTGTTAAATGGATTCTTTGATTTGTTTTAGATGAAATGATTTGCACTAAGCACTTTTTTAAGGGCGGCTCACCTAATGTTTAATGGCTGATGATTGGCTTATCAATTAACGGTTTGTAAAAAAATGTTTCCACTATTTATTCTGTTGTAGTAGAGGTTTCTTTGACTCTGATGAAGCCAATTATTGGCGAAAGCGCTTAGTCGAAGGAACATTTTGTTAATAAAGCTGGTGTGTTCCAGGTCGTTGTTGGGATTTCTTTATTTTCCAAGTTTTTTGTTCCTGTTGGGAATCTGTTTTTGCTGTGTCTTGCAGAAATTTAGACAGTTTCTACTGACCCAGTTGGACATCATGGAGTGTAGTGGTTTACAGTTCAGTAGCCTGATGACATTAGGAAAGAAACTGTTCCTGAATCTTGTAGTCCTGCAACATATATTTCGGAAGCACTTTCTGGATGACAGATGCAGGAACAGTCTAAGCAAGGTAAGTGCAGTCTTTAATTTATTCCTCTGGACCTGCTGAGACATCTGGATAAGTACACATCGTGGATAGGTGGTAAGGTGGTCTTAATGATCCTCTTGGCTGTCTCCACCACTGTCTGGAGGGATTTGTGCTTAGAGGTAGGACAGTTTCCATACCATACTACGAGGTTGTTCGTCAGGATGCTTTCTATCATACCTCCGTAGAAAGTGAGAACTGCCGATGGGAGATTTGCTCTCCTCAACCTTCTTAAAAACTGCAGCCTCTGCACTTTCTTGACTATGGCATTTGTATTTGTGTTCCAGGACAAGTCCTCATCGATGTGCACTCCCAGAAACTTTGTGCTTCTCACTCTTTCAGCTGTTTTCAAGGTATTGCCAGCTATGCCAAAATAAACGGGGCAGTGGATGTGTAACATATATGCCAGCACAGCTAGCTGGAATTTTGTAAAGAATTGTATGTCATTTGCATATCAAGCTGCCTTGTACAGGTGCCTGTGTTGAAAATAAATTTTAACAGAAGCAACTTTAAAAATACAACGTGTCTTGCTGGACAAAAAAGAAATGTACATTTATATCAGACTGTACTGTTGTAAATAGGATACTGGAAGAGAAGAGGTTAATGTCAGTCCAGCTAACTTTGAAAAATAGTAAAATGAAATTACTTAATTTAGGCCATAAACATTGTATCTTACAGTTCTGACTGCAGCCAGAGATAGAATGTCTGTGCCAAAGAATTGTTTATTAGCTCCTGTAGGAAGACCGTGTTTATTGTTTTATAACTGCCAGATGCTATAACACACATCTTCGCAAAGCTCCATCCCTGTATATGGTAACACATGTGTGCTAAATTCTGGTTCATTTTTCTAGCAATGGGGGTAGCATGGGAACCAGAAATTAGATGACCAGATGTTTGTGATGTCATTCTGTAATCTAGGACAAAATTGACGTTTTAATACCAGATGAGAGAGAAGTCTCAGGGCAGTCTGTTTCTTGGAAGCTGACACAGAAGGATCTCTCACCTACTTCATCTAGCCTTGCTCTAGTAAGTGAACCAGGGAATAGTAATTCTTTATCAGTCAGGAAAATATAGTAAAATTAGTTAAGTAATGTTTTCCTGTAACTGTATGAATCTATTCATCTGTGTTAATATTTCCTGTGATAGAAACTCTGGTGTTTAGTGTAAATAGATATTCCATATTTTCATGTTTTTATTAATTTAATATATTTAAACTTTACATTGTTTGCTGGTCTTTTAGAGAATATTTTAACCACTGAAAGTACTTGTATCTATTTGGTGACTCTGTAGTCACTCCTGAAAGCCATACTGCATTGGCCAAAACACTTACCATTTGTATTAATATGAATTTTACTCATCATATTTGGGTACCCTTGTACGAGTCATAGAGAAGCTGGCTTTGGAGTGTCTGGTGGCAGGAACTACCTTATAGTCTGGGCAGAAGGGAAAATAATAAATTTGTGCCACCCTTTCCTAGGTATGTGTGTGTGAAAATCAAATCTCAAAGGGTATATGCATTAGCTGCTTGGAGCATTGACACAAACCACTGGTTTCACAGAGAGTGGTAGAGGACTTGGCTTTGACACTAGGCTAAGGACTCAACTGTATAGCTGTGCCAGTGGGGAGTCTTTATTGGGGATCTGGACAGACACGGAAAACCAGCCCCCAGACTGTTTTCCCTGTGTGCTCTTAAGGAAAACTGTGCTTGATGCAGTGAGCCGCATCTGGAAATATTGGATGTATCTACTTTTGTGCTCAGTGAACATCCCTCTCCAGTGTCAGTGGTGAGGATTCAGGCTGCTTGACTACTGGCCCAGAGAGGAGACTTACAACAATGTTGAACATTCCTCTAAACTCTTGTGTGCACTTCAAGTGTTTTTGTCAGTTTTTGGTCTGGAAACATTGAACTCTATTCCAGATCCAATTAAATTACTTCCCTCTACTCTCTTATTTGTAAAAAAAAAAATCAAAACACTATGCAGAGGATTTATTTAAATAGAGCATTATCATTACTTAACTAAGGATTGTATTCAGTATTGTTGTGGACTATCAGAACTGTCATGTATACATGTTGGTTACTGGATACTGCTAACAAAGTCAGCAGTGTCCTTCCAAAAGACAACCAACTGGCAGCCCCATGGCCACTGCTGTGTACTCATCTGTGACACATGCATATACCACAGATATTATGCAAATGTACCCTATCCTTACATGTAGTGTCCGCATGGCCTTGTATAATCTGTTATAGGCAGCTACAAATTGCCAAATAACATCAGAAATATGACATTAGTACATCCACTGGCTAGAAACTCAGTACAAAAGGGTCATGTGCACTCAGGTAGATGTTGGAGGTGTGATGAGGAAGAAAGAGGTAACTGGGAACATAAGTTCTGGGAGTATAATAAGTTGGTAGACTATAAAAATTACCTAGAGAGTACTCTGTCAGAGATATTGGTGAGCGAATTGGTGTAACTAAGGAAATTATTCTTTTGAACTGGGACATGGGTCTGAATTGCCCAGACATATTAAGGCCTTGCTAAGTATAATTCAGTTGGCTGCCAAAAAAGCAGTTTCTTGGAAATCTAAGTCAAACCTAAAACTGTATTTGAAGTAGTAAATATTGTAACACAGATAAAAGGACTGGAAGTGGGATAGTTAAAGGGTTGGAGCAAATTACACAAGTAAATGGAATTGTGGGAACAATACATGCAGAATAATGTTCTGGAAGAGGAGTGAAGTTTAAGGGAAGGCAGGAATTAAGCAATTTATGTAACATTGAACTGACAAAACATATGTGATGGATCACGGAGGTAACTAGGTACAAGTTGATGTTTTATTTTATATAAATGTATGTTTGCCTGTGTCCAGTGATAATTAATAAATGTGTTAAAAAGGGTCATGTGTGCACTGGTATTACTCAATATACGATGAAAAGTGTTAACATGTACCTATCCCCTTTAAGTCACAAAACTTCTTGCCACTCCAAGCACTGTAAGCTTGACTAATAATTAGAATAGACATCACCATGGAACTATTAACATACATAATGTGGGAGGTACAGATGCATATTTAAAACAAAAGATGTACAAGCACAAATGATGTAAAGGCTCATCAGTCTCTGACTCACAGTGAATGCTAAATACTATTTTCTACATATTTATACTGGCCAACATCTGGGGCCTATTCAAGCATGCATATTCATAACAGAGACACAGAACAACACATATATTTATCAATAGTAGTGTTAGTGTGACCTAAAGCAGGTAAAGCATGCTAGCAGAAATGCCACTGCAAGGTGTTTATTTTAATTATTTTTATTTAACTTTTGTTGACTGAGATAAAGCACTAATTTCAGTCTCTGCTCAGGGAAGAGAGAATTATAGCTAAAATAAACTCTTTGACCTTCTTCAAAAGAAACCTTGATTGGATGGGAGAAAGGAAATTCACCCTGGGGAATCACGTCAGTCGCCCTGCTAGACTATGAAGTACAGTGGGGAAAAATAGCCATGGAATTGTTATGGCTAGGCTTGTATAGGCCCTAGGGCCGATAGCCTAGTTACCAACCTATGAACCCGTGAAAAGAATACATAAATTAATACTCGCATGGAATAATCAAATGAGGTTGAACATACCAAAACAATCTTAACATAAATGTTACAGAAATACATTTATTTATAATACTAGCATGTGCTAGTTGAAGGGGAGGGAGTGAGAAGTGCCATTGGTAATATAGTAAAACAGGGAGTGAAGGAAAGGTGAGAAGGTGTACTGCAAGTAGAGGGAAAGGTGAAAAATGTAAGGCCTTTTTAACTGAGAGGATAAATGAGGAATTTAGCTGATGTCATTGGGAAAATGGTATTGGTATTTAGAATGTGTCTGGAGATGGGCTTTTAGCTGCGAATGGAACTTATAAGAGGAGCTGTCTTTGATACAGAAGGGGATGGATTCCCATGCAGTGGAGTTTAGTTTTTAGGTGGCTGTAATGTGGATGTAGTGTGAATTTGGTTCTCGAGACTGTAGGAAGGTGAAAAGTACAGTTTTGTACCTACCATAAATGTAGATGTTCGAAGATCCACATTGCTGCAGTCCTTACATATGGGGTAGTCCGCTGTCCTCGGTCGGCCCGAATACCAAAGTATTAGGCTGACGTCGGTCATGGGCGCTCAGATCTGACATCAGAGCGTCAGGGTATAAAAGCGCATGACCGACGTCATATCCTCAGTCTTTTCTTGCCCCAGATGTCAGAAGGCCCTAAAAAGAAAGGCCACAGCCCAAAACAGGATACCTCCCAAAACATGCCCAACAACAACCATCACCCAAACCATATAACCATGCCAAACTACAGAGGGAAGGAGGGAGGGTAAATTGGACTGCAGCAATGTGGATCTTGAACATCTACATTTATGGTAGGTACAAAACTGTACTATGTTCTTCATCTCACATTGCTGCAGTCCTTACATATGGGTAGAATCCCAAAGCAGAGGTAAAGGGAGGATGGCAAAATCATAAAGCATTAGGGGCTGCTAAAATGCCCTGTAATATTGCAGTGGCAAATCCAGCCCTAGACTTAGAATAAAGAGGAAGGTGGTAATGCTTGGAAAAAGTATGTACTGAACTCCAAGTGGCTGCTTCCAAAATATCTTTTGTAGCTACCCCCCTTAGAAAGGCAGTAGAAGTGGCAGTAGCTCTAGTGGAATGAGGTCTGATTCCAGCCGGAATCTCCTTACCATTGATGGGAATAACAGAAAGAAATACAAAACCCAATCCATTTAGAAATAGTTTGTTTTGAAACAGGTTTTCCCTGAGAACCCAAAGCAAAAGAAACAAACAACTGCTGAGACTGCCTGAACCCCTTGGTTCTGCTCAAATAATAACGTAACTGCCTGTGAATATCCAAAGTATGCAAAATCTTCTCCCCTTTATTTTGGGGGTTTGCATAAAAAGTAGACAAATGAATAGTTTGGTTCAAGGCCACACTAGAAACCACTTTAGGCATAAAGGAAGGATTAGTACGCAAAGATACCCTATCCTTATGAAAAATCAGGAAAGGTTCCACTGCCATAAGGGCCTGTAATTCAGAAACCCTTCTTGCAGAGGTAATGGCCAACAAAAAAGCAGTCTTTCATGATAAATACTTTAACTCGGCAGTAGCTGCAGGCTCAAAAGGTTGTAGAGTAAGCTTTTCCAACACAAAATTGAGATCCCAAGCAGGAGTAGGAGCTCTACATGGGGGTCTTATGTTCTTTGCCCTCTAAGAAATTGCTTAAACAAAGGATGGGAAAATAAAGGGGTCACAGTCATAGTGAGCAGAAATGGCTGCAGCATGAACCTTTATCGAGGAGAAAGACAAACCCTTGTCCAATAACTCAGTAAGATATTGAAGAGAAACACTTAAATCAGGCTTGGAAACATCAAAGTCCTTCGCTTTGCTCCAAAGAAAAAATCTCCTCCATTTATCAGCGTAAACTTTCCTTGTACTAGGCCTTCTGGCCTCCAAAATAACATTCAAAACTTGTTGTGGAAGCTGAGACCCTCCAGGGTCTAAAACAGAATATGCCAGGCTGTGAGATGCAGAGACTGAATCTTGACATTGAGGAAGTGATTGCCCTCCTGAGACAAAAGATGCGGAATCAAAGGCAGAGGCCATCGTACCAAACTCCTCAGTAGTGGGTACCAGTGCTGTCGAGGCCAATCCGGCTATCAGAATCATGGATGGCTTGTCTATTCTGGCCTTCAGGAGTACCTTGGGAATGAGAGGCAGAGGTGGAAAGGCATAGACATGAAGATTGCTCCAACTGAATGACAGAGCATCCACCTTCCAAGCTGTGGGATGAAACATTTTTGTGCAAAACTTTGGCAACTGGTAATTTAGTGGAGAAGCGAACAGATCTATGTCTGGAGTCCCCCATAACACTGTCAACTTTTGAAACACATGAGGATCCAGTTTCCACTCGTGAGGATCCACAATTTGTCTGCTCAACACATCCGCTAAGGAGTTCTGTGCTCCTGGTAGAAACCTTGCCTGAAGATTGAGGTGTAAACTGAGAGCAGTCTCCCATAAAATCATCGCTTGCCTGCAAAGAGGGTTTGAATGGGTTCCCCCTTGCTTGTTGATGTACCACATGACAGTAGTGTTGTCTGTTTGAATCTACACCTGTCCTGGGTGAAGTAAATCCTTGAAAGCCATCAATGCAAATTGGACTGCTAACATCTCCTTCAAGTTGATATGCAAATGTTGAAGTCTGACAGGCCACGTGTCTTGCACCCATTTTCCATTGAGGTGTGCTCCCCAAGCCTTGTCCGAGGCATCTGTCGTTAGAATCTGACTCGCCTCTGGTCGGGTCACAGAGAGTCCCTTGTTTAGGTGACATTCCTGAGCCCACCACAAAAATTCTTTCTGAATGCAAGGTTTTATCTGAATGACAGTGTCTAGATCTTGGCAGTGTTGTGTCCCTACATTTTTGAGATACCATTGAAGCTTCCTCATATGCAGTTTGGCATTGGGAAGCACCAGAATACAAGATGCCATGAACCCCAAGGCTTGAAGGACTGTCCTTGCAGTCAGCCTGGACTGTAGAGACATTTGATGGAAATAAAGAGAAAGGCTTCTTTGTTTGTCCGGGGTCAAAAAGGCCATCTGGGAAGCTGTATTCAGTCTCACACCCAGAAAGCACATGTCCTGAGAGGGTACTAGACTGGACTTTGTTTCGTTCACAGAATACCCTAGGCATCTTAACACTACCATCACATACTGTAGATGATGCAGAAGTTCGTCTTTGTGTTGTGCAATAATCAGGCAATCGTCCAAATAAGGATAAATCTGTATTCCTCTTAACCTGAAAAAGGCTATCACTGGAGCCAGAACCTTTGTGAACACTCTGGGCGCAGTAGATAAGCCAAAGGGCAATGCAGAGAACTGATAATGTAAATTTCCAGCCAGAAACGCAGGTACCTCCTGCAACTGGGCCTGATAGGAACATGAAGATAAGCCTCTTTGAGATCCAGAGTTACCATCCAGTGATCTTTTCCCAACATAGGTAAAAGCTGTTGTAACGTCAGCATTTTGAACTTTGGAATGTCCAGATAAGTGTTGAGGATAGATAAATCCAAAATTGGTCTCCACGTGTTCCCTTTCTTTGGTACTAGAAACAGGCGAGAATAAAATCCTAGTCCCACTTCTGACAGAGGAACTGGCTGTATAGCTCCTATTTGAAGAAGTAAAGAAATCTGCTTGTGAGCCTCTATCCTTTGCCGAGGAGGAGCGTCTGGCATGCCTTTGAAAGGAGGCAATGTATGGAAATAGAACTTGTAGCCTCGGTTTATAATGTCCAATACCCATTTGTCCTGGGTGACTAAAAGCCAGTTTTGCTTGAAGAGTGCTAACTTTCCTCCCAAAGGAGCTGCCAGGGAAGAAGAATCTGGCAGCTGAAAATGCAGGTCATTCGGCCTGTTTACGAAAGGACTGGCCCCTGCCCTCACCTGCAGATTGTGCAGGTGAACTCCAAGTTCTAGGCCTGAATGTACTGTGAGCTCTGCCCCTGCCACGTCTAGATCTACCCCTAGACTGAGAATCAGAAGAAGGGTAGGTCCACCCCTTAGTAGGCCAATTTCTACTAAACTTTGGAGGTTGCACCTGCAAAAAATCTTTAACAGTCTACATGGACTTAGCCTTGTCTTCCATTTTCTTCAAAACCGACTCCACAGGGGGACCAAACAAAACTTCAGACTGTAAAGGGGCATCCAGAATTCTAGTTTTAACATGCTCGGACAAATTCTGATCCTTAAGCCAGGTGTGCCTACGAAGAACTGAACCAGTGGCAGCCACCCTAGAAGAGGCCTGTACAGCATCAAAACCACACTGCAAAGAATGCTTACCCACCTGTTCAGAGACATGTACTAAATCCTGCAATTCTTTACACTCTATGCCCTCTGCCAAAGCATCCACTTTAGATTTTAGCTGAGAAAGGAGGAAATTCTGATATTTCAACATATGAAACTGGCAATTTAAAGCCCTCATTGCTAAAGTAGAAGAGGTATACACCTTCTTACCCCATCTATCCAAAGCTCTAGCTTCCTTATCTAGAGGAACCGGATTCTTTACAACAGAAGCTCTAACACCCTTAGGCCCCTGACTAATAGTTTCTGGGTCCGCCCTAGGACTCTTATACAGATATTTATGAGTCTCGGGCACCCTGTAATACCTGTCCGGTTTAACTGGCGCAGGAGGCAAAGATTCTGGATTAAGGGAAGCCTCCGAGAAAACATCTTGAACAACATCCAAAACAGGAGGTATAGCCAAGGGTCTATGCTGTGGTAAAAACAAGAATTCCCTAAGCCTCTTCCGTGAATCAGAGAAATTCTGTCCTTCCCACTTAAAATGCTCCCTCATGGAATGCAAAGTTTCTGAAAATGAAAAATCCTCTGGAGGAGAAGCAGGAGTGGAATCCTCTGCATCAGAATCCGAATAAGGGGGAAAATCTTGAATATCTTCAGCAGAAGAGTCTGAGTCATCTGAGGCCTGATCCAAACTTTCCAACTCTGGCTCCACCCTGGGCCTCTTATCAGGAGGGGCATAGAACCTCTAATTAAAGTAATCAAATCTTCTGCCATTTTAAGCATGTGCTTTTTAGGCACAGACCCTGAAGTACCTGGAGGGACACCAGGGGAAGGCAAAACAGACCTGCCCTTAGAAGAAGCCTTAGAAATAGTAGCAGAAGGCCTAACCACCTTAGGCATAGAAGGGAGAACAGTAACCTGAGAGGCCCCTTCAGCTTGACCTGACTCCTGTGAGGCCACATCCTGCAAAATCAAAGTTTCCCCCTGAGACTCAACAGAAACTTCAGCCGGAACCACCTGCTCCACTGTAGTTTCTGCAGGACCGGCGTCCGAAACGGACGAATCAACCTGTCTAGGTTTCAAGGATTTGTCTTTGCGCTTCTTCCGTGGAAGCGGGTCGGAGGATCAGGCGGCATATTATAATTACACCGCTTACCAAAGACTAACCTAGCACAATCTAACCTTCTTTTTATAGTGCGCTTATTAAACCTAGCACAAAACCGACACCGACTACGTGGTCCGGTCCCAAACAAGGAATGCAAAGAGAGTGATAATCCCTATGCGGTATCTGTTTCCCACAAGAAATACAATTATTCACTTTTTCTGACATCCGGAATTAACTGAGGCAAGAAAAAACAAAAATATTCCCCAACGGGGTACTTAGCCCAACTTGGTTTCGGTCTGAAACTCAGAATATGAAAATTTCAGAACGCCGAACGACACTTGCAACGCTGCTTCTGCATCGGACCATGCGGCAAAAAAGACTGAGGATATGACGTTGGTCATGCGCTTTTATACCCTGACGCTCTGTCAGATCTGAGCGCCCATGACCGACGTCAGCCTAATACTTTGGTATTCGGGCCGACCGACGACAGCGGACTACCCCATATGTAAGGACTGCAGCAATGTGAGATGAAGAACATCCATTTTTTTTTTCAGTAACATGAAAAGTTATGATCCTAACAGTAGGTCTGTCCTTTGTTCAACTGGGAGACATTTAGCTATTTCAATTGTTTTACGGTTAGGTTCTTTGGATTGAGAAAGATGAATCTGCATATTTTAGTAGAGATTATTTGAATTATTGTGGAGTTGCATGCGAATGCAGATGCTGCTAATGGTAAATCATAAACATAGTAATCAGTATTACATGTACTGTCACATTACAGCAAAGTTGTACTATTATATGTATTTGAAAATTATGGCAATAGTCATATGACTGATATCTTAATGACGTTCACACAGAACAATGGCAGGTGACCCACTTAAGACAAACACCTGTATAGCCATTACAGTTATGGGCAAGCGCAGTAATACATGTTCACAAAAATGTCCAATACATGATATAGTATGCTTGACATGTTTACATGTAAATGCAAGCCATGTGAGGAAAACATGACAGGATGTGGTCAAATGACTATGCCATTATAGTTCCGGTGCAACATTGAGGTATAGGTGTAGTAAGGTCTAGTAATAAACCAACATTACACAGAAATGCCACAGTAATTCACATTTGTATTGTGTGCACATGGTATGTGTGCAGGTTTACCTTTATATCGATCACACATGATAAACCGGCCATTTAAGTGAACCATTTTAGCGAAACCAAAGAGTGAAAATTTTTAAATGTCGAAAAAATGTCGAATTTCGACATTTTGTGGCCACGCCACACCTCCACATCAGTGCTACCATGGATCAAAAAGGGCAAGGTTTTGCCATTCGGTTATGTGGAATTTGACATTGGAGACGTTCGCACTTCGGTATTCTCTGAAGTCGTTTCGCCCATATTGGGATTGCCAATAGGAAGGTAAACCATGTGTGCATAGCAGACGACGATGAATATGAAGCAGATTTGAGGGTACTACAGTGTTAGCATTATACACACAATGAGAAAAAAGCACATGGATTTCCACTGGTCTCCCCCACACAACAATGACATTAGAATGGATGGCATGTATCCCTATGATGGCAAGCAATAACACAGCATCAATGCCACGCTGACATAGTGGTAGCATTTTCTCTAATGATAGTTGTAGCACCATGTGATAAACATCCATCCACTGACTTGTATAGTGTACACAGAGTACTGGGCACTATATAAGCTACAATCCAAACTACTACAAGGACATACTTTGCTCTGCATAATTAAAAAAATGTTCTTTGTTGATCTGCGTTTCCCTCATGTCACTTAAAAAATATAGGAGTTCTGTAACCAGAATTCATGGCATTACCATTTTTAGAATATGACACAGAAAAAGTTATGTACCTACTATAACGTTCCATGTTAGTTGTCTTCATCTCGCCTTCTTTCTTGCTGGTTGGGATCGGAGCTGATCCTCTGCTCCGACTCTGCCATCTTCAATAGCTCGAGAGCTGTTTACATCCTATGATGCCTAGCGATAGCTACCCAGCTCTCGTTTGAAATGGCTAACCCCAGACATAGCCAGAGAATAAACCTGTCCAAACAAATAGGTTGAGTATACCTGCCATACTCTCCAAGTCAGAGGAAAAAAAAACAGAACACCCAGCCAGTGAAACAAGAACATCTGAAGTAGGAAGACTTCATTCGTCTGCAACCTGTGGGTATCGGATCCGACCTCGGATCCGAGCCGGCAATTCAAAAGCTTAGGCTCCGAGCTCCTAGCTCCTCCCTCTTACCCATAACCCCTTGCCACGCCCTGACTGACCTCAGATTTCGTTTGCCGCTTTTCAGAAGCAGCGAAT
Source organism: Protopterus annectens (assembly GCF_019279795.1). Taxonomy (NCBI): domain Eukaryota; kingdom Metazoa; phylum Chordata; order Ceratodontiformes; family Protopteridae; genus Protopterus; species Protopterus annectens. The sequence goes on from NC_056729.1 coordinate 1,952,077,962, forward strand.
TCTTGAGCTCCTGGCGTGGTTTTTGAGATAAGTGGTTTTCTGACAGGAAAATTGTTAAAATTCTCAGTTTTTGTTTAAAAAATAGTTAGTGTTGTGTGTGGTTAAGGCTTTCCCTCCCTCTTTAGTTAAAAATCTCGGGTTTTTCGTAGTTTTGTGTGTCTGTGTGTGTTTAGGCCTTAGGTGTCATGTCTGAAGCCCCTAAGGCTGTCTTTTCGAAATGTACCGAGTGGCCATAAGCTGTCCCCAGCAGATGGCCACACTCGGTCAAGGTCATGCTTGGGGTTGAACAGCTGTCTTCTGGTTGTACCATTTGTGCAGGGTTCAACCCCGGGCTTTAAGGGAACGGAGGTCGAAGTTAGTGCTGGCGGGTCTTTTACCCCAGATACTGCTTCGCCTCTGCCCTCCAGTCAGCAACTTGTTGCTGTCAGTTCTCCCCTCCGGCTGGGACTCAACCTCCTTAAAATGCCGGAGGAAGGATTCTAGTAGGAGAGACAGAAGGAGAGGCACAGGAGAAGCACCACAAGAGGAGAGCCAGCTTCCAGCTCGGCTCCTCCATCTAAGCGGGCTTCCCTGTGCCTTCTAGCTTTCCTCCTCCTCGGCTCCACTCCCTCGGTTCTCTCCTGGACCAGAGGAGGAGGAGGCTAGCCCTTCCAGGAGGTCACCGAGGCGGTTCTCTAGGTCCGCTTGGTGGCCTCCTCCAGATCGACCTTTCGATGAGCGAAGCTGATATGGACGGATGATGAGGAAATTCATCCAGGCCCAAATGCAAATGGAGTGCTCCTAGCCCCCAACCGGGAGGGCCGACCCCTTTTTCGCCCGTAGCTCCTTCTCCGACCCATACCACGGGTTCGGAGCTTTCGGCGCCGTGCAGATTTGGATCCGGGGTGGGTCGGATCGATTGGCGCACCTCGGATCCGTCCCATCCTTGAGTGCTTGGTGCCGGACCCGACCTCTCGAGCCGAGGCGAGCCTCGGATCCGAGGGAGCTGGTGTGTCTTCGGCTCCGTCCAGGTCGGAGCACACTGGTCTCTCGGATCCGGCGGTTTGCTCCGACTCCGATCCGCACGTCGGATCTGAGTGGGGGTCGGCTCGGGCTTAGAGAAGCTGGCTCCCCTCGGCTTTCAGCGTTATGGAAAGGGCACTGTCGAGGACATCCGGACCCCGGTCCCTGCCACGGCTCCATCCCGCACTCCATTGCAGTTGGGCCAGGCCCCACCAGCCGGTCCCAGGGACAGCCGCCTCGATGTCCCAAGTGGTTCCCTTGGAACATCCGTCTGCTGAAGAGTACTCCTCGGACAGCCCCGATGATGTACCGAAGCGCAAGTGCAAGAGGAGGCACATGGACTCCCTGAGTCCGTCACTGAAGACACGGACTTGGATGAAGGGAAGGCTCCCCTAGGTCACCCCTGAGGACGTCTCATTTGGAGACATCATGGAGATGTTAAGGATCAGGGGGTGGTCTGCCCCAAGGCTTCTTCGGTCGAGTCTGTGTTCTTGGAGGCATTCGTGGCGCCGCCTTCTACCTCTTGGGTGTCCCCTCCTGCTGACCCCCTGGTAGATCTTATATCTATCAGGGCGTGGAAGGATCCGGACACCATTGAGCCTATCCCAAAACGCCCGGATCGCATTCTTTCTCCTCCATCAGACCGCACCCACTGGAGTAAGGGTCCCCCTGTAGATGCCATGATGATGGCTGCAGCCACGAAGAGGGAATTGGCCCAGGAGAGTCCCTCCGTCCATCCTCCGGGCAAGGAGTCCCGTTCGATGGATCGAATTGGGAAGCGAGTGTTTAGTTCAGCGACCTTCTCCTTGAGAGCATTGAACTACATGGCGCATGTCATTAGGATGCAGCGAGATCTGATTAAAGAGTACGCTGCATCTCCCCCGGAGTCCATCTCGAGTGAGGATAAGCAGGTTTATTCCACCCGTATGGCCACTCTCAGATCTGTATCCAATACATCTATGCGGCTGCTGTCTCATGCTACTGAGGGAGCCGCTAGAGCCAGCGGAGCAGGCCTTGTCATGAGGCGACAGGCCTGGCTCCGCCATTGTGATTTTGCCGAGCCCTTTAAGGCGACCTTCGAATGCCCCTTTCGATGGTTCTGCCTTATTTGGCAAGACTGTTCGAGACACTTGTCCAGAGCGAAAAGGACGGAAGACGCTGTCTGCCGTCGAGTCCGCTTCTCAGCTCCCCAGAGGTCCTTCTCTAAGAACCAAAAGGGACAGAAGAAGATGTGGTTCCGGAAGTCGCAGCAGTCCCAACCTGCTCCGGATAACCAGTCCTTCCGTGGCAGAGGAGGACGGGGAGGTCGTCGTGCCAGAGGCAGGGGGGCTCCTGGCAATTTTGGGTCCAGAGAACCCTTCTCTGAGAGACCCACGCAGCAGCCCTGAAGGGTTGCCCGGCTGTCCGTCTCTGGAGGCAGTCGGAGGGCGGTTTTCGATGCACCTGACTTCTTGGGAGTCCATAACAACAGACAGTTGGGTGCTTCGACTCATATCCAGAGGATATTCAATACCCCTAATCAAGATCCCCAAATCTCGCAGCCTCCCAGATGTTCCACCCGATCAGGAGGCGGCAGCTCTCAATCGAGCAGCTGCTAGGAAAAAGAGCCATCCAGCGTCCCCAGATCAAGCCGGATTAGGGTTTTACTCCAGGTTCTTTTTGGTGCCAAAGAAGACGGGGGACTTAAGACCAATTTTAGACCTTTCCCTGTTGAACCTGTCAGTAACCAAGCAAAAGTTCCGGATGGTCACCCTGCAATCTCTACTCCCCCTGTTGAGGGAGAACGACTGGATGTGTTCCATAGACCTCAAGGATGCGTACTACCACATTCGGATGGACAGACGATCCAGGAGGTTTCTTCGCTTCCGGCTGGGAGCCAGTCACTATCAGTTCAGGGTCCTCCCTTTGGTCTCACCTCAGCCCCAGGGTGTTTACCAAGGTGTTAGCGGTGGTAGGGGCCCACCTGAGGCTCCAGGGATTACAGGTCTTTCCGTACCTGGACGACTGGCTCCTGACGGCATCATCAAGGCATCTTCTGTGCGCAGCCAGGGATTACTTCCTTCAACTAGCACCAAGGCTGGGCATAACGATCAACTGGGAGAAATCTTTCCTGAATCCAACTCAAATTATAGATTTCATAGGAGGAAGACTAGACACCAGATCAATGCGAGCCTTCCTCACCCCAGACCGTATCGTCAGCCTGAGGTGTCATGTGACAGCAATCCTTCAACCGTCACCAACTGCAGCTTCGGTCCTGAGGGCCCTAGGTTCCATGGCGGCAGCTATCCCGCTTCTACTTCATGCTCGCCTACGCATGCGGGTTCTTCAATGGACCCTTCAAGTTCAGTGGTCTCCTCTTTGTTCGTCTCTAAACGCTCCGATTGCGGTCAGCAGAGCGTGCAGGGACTCCCTTCTGTGGTGGCTTCTTTCTCCGGAGCCCCTGGCAGGAAGACCCTTTGCGCTGCATTTCCCGAGCCACAGTGACCACGGACGCTTCTTGCCTCGGGTGGGGGGCATTCTGCGGAAAGATTGTCCAAGGCACGTGGAATCCCACAGAGACATCATTGCATATAAATGTCCTGGAAATGAGGGCGGTGCTCCTAGCGTTGCAAGCACTTCACCACGTTCTTCCTACAGGGACTATTGCGATTCAGACAGACAACATGTCCGTAGTCTGGTATATCAACAAGCAGGGAGGAACCAGGTCTTATCCCTTTGTCGAGAGGCCATGAGAGTTTGGGAATGGGCAATTTCCACCAAACGCTTTCTGATAGCAACGCACATTCCGGGAAAGTCCAACATCCTTGCGGACAAGCTCAGTCGCACCATCCTTTCTCCACACGAGTGGTCCCTAAACCTTCAAGTAGCGAAGAAGATTTTTGCCGTTTGGGGCAACCCTGTTGCGATCTTTTGCTTCTCCCTCAAACGCCAAATGCGACAATTTCTTCTCTACTTCCCCACCAGGGAGTTCGAGGATGCTCTGGTGCATGCTTGGCCTCCCGGTCTCCTTTATGCCTACCCTCCACTTCCTCTGATGCAGAGGTTTCTGCAGAAAGCCAACAGTTTGGGGAGCAGAATGATTCTCATTGCCCCATTCTGGCCTCGACAACCTTGGTTCCCCTTCGTATGGTCTCACAAAATCAATCCACCATGGATTCTGGATCCAATTCGGATCTCATCTCTCACCCTCTGGGAATGCCAGTTCCCAACCTGCGGACCCTGAAGTTGACAGCTTGGCTGCTCCAATTCCAACCTTAATTAGGACTCCCGGTATCTCTTCACCGTCAAAGCAATTTTGGTGGCTGCCCATAAACCTTCTACCAGACAGGTTTATCGGAGTAAATGGAAGAGGTTCTCTATACGGGCAGGGCAGAGAACGGTGGATCCTTTTCAGCACCTATCTCTGCGGTGCTAGAATTTCTAACAGACCTCTTTCATCAAGGGGCCAGTTCATCCACGATTAAAGTACAATTGGCGGCTATATCGCATTATCACATTGGACAGGACACAGCTCCCCTTATGACAGCGAAATTATGCAAATCCTTTCTCAAGGGAGTTTTTATTAAGGCCTCCAGTCAAGGAGGTTGTACCGCCTTGGGATTTGTCTTTAGTCCTGCAGGCCCTTACTGCTCCTCCCTTCGAGCCTGCAGCTTCTGCTGATTTAAAATTCCTTTCCTGGAAGACTGTCTTTCTGGTAGCTATCACTTCAGCCAGAAGGGTGTCTGAGCTTCAGGCTCTTTGTGTCAAACCGCCTTACCTTTCTTTCTTCCCTGATAGGGTGTGCCTCAGGACCAATCCATCTTTTCTTCCGAAGGTCTCTTCTGAATCCAATATTAACCAGTCAATCAATTTGCCTGTCTTTTCCCAAGTATTCAAACAAAGGGGAATACAAGTTGCATTCATTGGATGTTCATAGACAATTACGTTTTATATTAACAGGACAGCTGGCCACAGGAAATCAGATCAGCTGTTCGTTTCCTTTGCTAAATTTGCTCTGGGTAAAGCAGTGTCTAAAGTCACTCTGTCTAAATGGATTGCTAATTGCATATTGCAGGCATATGACACTTCAGGCAGACCTGCTCCTAAGAGGGTTACGGCTCATTCTACTAGGGCAGTTTCTCGTCAGCCGCCTTTAAGTCCCGTGTTTCGTTGGATGATGTCTGCGTGGCAGCTACTTGGGCCTCGCCTCATACTTTTATTTCTCATTACAAGGTGGATGTTGTTTCTAGAGGAAGAGCATCCTTTGGCTCAGCGGTGCTCGGAACATCCTTCCATGATGGCCGCCCAAGATTCAGGTAGCTAGGGACTCTGTCCCACAGGTTGCAGACGAATGAAGTCTTCCTACTTCAGATTTAGAAGTTATGTACTCACCATAACGTTCCATCTGAGTAGGTGACTTCATTCGGATGCAACCATCCCCCCCTCCATCCCCCTGACCTTTATAGAGCGAGTATTTATGCTGTTTTAGTATACTGTGGTCAGTATTTGAGGCAAACTCAATCTGAGGTCAGTCAGGGCGTGGCAAGGGGTTATGGGTAAGAGGGAGGAGCTAGGAGCTCGGAGCCTAAGCTTTTGAATTGCCGGCTCGGATCCGATACCCACAGGTTGCATCCGAATGAAGTCACCTACTCAGATGGAACGTTATGGTGAGTACATAACTTCTAATTCTCTTGGTCCAATAGGACAGGGGGATGGAGGGTGGGATGCAAGAAAGAAGGCGAGATGAAGACAACTAACATGGAACATTAAGGTAGGTACATAACTTCTTTATGTTAAGTTGTCTATCTCGCCTTCGTTCTTGCTGGTTGGCACAGCGGCCCTAGCACCTACAATCCTGGGCGGCTCATTGGAACAGACTCTTCAGAACAGTGGAACCAAAGTCAGCTCTGCTCCTGGAGACCATATCTAGCTTTTAATGAGAAATAAAGGTATGAGGATTTGCCCACGTAGCAGCTGCACAGATAGAATCCATGGGCAACTTAGACTGGAAGGCTACAGAGGTGGCCAAGGCCCTAGTGGAATGACCTTTCGGTTTGATAAGTAACTCTCTGTTCCTTAATTGATAAATGAAAGTAATAGTGTGAGACACCCACCTGGATAAGGTTACCTTGGAAACTGGGAGACCTTGTTTGCCTAGAGCATAAGAAAGGAATAGTTGGTCTGACTTATTTCCTTAGTCCTGTGCAGGTAAAAACGCAATTGTCTATGAATGTCCAATTGGTGTAATTTGTACTCTGCTTTGTTGGTGTGGTTAGGGAAAAACACAGGAAGGTCTATAGATTGGTTTAAATTATTTTCTGAGCAGACTTTCGGAAGAAACTAAGGATTAGTCCTCAGAGCAACCCTGTCCTTATGAAAAACCAAGTATGGAGGATGAACACATAGTGCCTGAAGTTCAGAGACACATCTGGCTGAAGTAATAGCTACCAGAAAGAGTGTCTTCCAAGATAGAAACTTAATGGAGCAGGATGCTGCTGGTTCAAAAGAGGGTAGAGTTAAGGAAGTTAGTACCAAATTAAAGTCCCAAGGAGGAGGGGGATCTTAATGGAGCAGGATGCTGCTGGTTCAAAAGAGGGTAGAGTTAAGGAAGTTAGTACCAAATTAAAGTCCCAAGGAGGAGGGGGATCTCTCACTGAAGGCCTAAGGAGAGTGGTCCCTCTCAAAAAAGCTTTACAGACCTAATGAGACATAATGTTTGAATCTGACAAACCAACATGAAAGTTAGAAATGGCCGCTAATTGAACCCTGATCGTAGCAGAAGCGGACCCGGAATGAAAAAGTTGTGCGAGGAATTCCAGAATTTCGTGGACTGGGGCTGAAAAGAGATCTATGTTCCTAGCCTCTGCCCAACAGAAAAATGTTTCCATTTACTAGCATAAGTTTTTCTGGTTGTGGACTTGTGAGAGGAGACAATCTCACGTACAGACTGGGAAATGCTGGGAAGCCTAGCTAAGGTTGGAAGTGGAACAACCAAGCTGTGAGCTGGAGAGTTTGGAGGGATTGATGCAACCCGCCTGACTGAATCAGTAGGTCTGGAATAGGATCCAGAGTCCAGGGCTGATTGAGATAGTAATGGTGCAGGAACGGGAACCATATCTGTTGAGGCCAGTAGGGGGCAATGAGGATCATTTTGCAACCCAACGATATTGCTTTCTGTATGAGTTTAGGAATCAGGGGAAATGGAGGAAAGGCATAAAGAAGTCCCTGAGGCCAATCGTGGACTAGAGCGTCTCTCGGTGAGTGACCTGGAAGCGGAAAAAAGGGAGTAGTTGCTGCATTTGCTGCTGAAGGGGGTGGAAAAAAGATTGCAGCAAGGCTGTCCCCATTTGCAGAAGATAAGATCCGCAACTTCCTGATTCAGAGACCACTTGTGAGGCATGAGGATAGCTCTGCTGAGCCTGTCCACTATGACGTTGGACCTCCCAGGGATGTGCGTCACAATCAGAAAACGTTGAGAGGAAATCTCCCACTGCCACAGTCAGAGTGCTTCTCGACACAGGGGGTAGGACCTGGTTCCGCCCTGCTTGCTGATGTACCACACACCACTGACATGTCTGTTTGAATTGCAATGGTCCCAGAAGGAAGAGTCCTGAAGGGCTTGCAATGCTAGGAGCACAGTTCTCATTTCTAGGACGTTTATGTGCAGATGGTACTCATGAGGTTGCCAAGTGCCTTGGACTGTCCTGCACTGATAATGCCCCCCCACACTATCAGAAAGGCATCTGTGGTCACTGTGGCTACCGGGGGGGGGCTGAATGAAGGGTCTGCCCTAAGTCACTAGTGGAGAGACCATCCACCAGGAAAGGTGCCTTTTGCATGCTTCTGTAATCATGAGAGACATGGGCAGCTGTTGGAAAGACCACTGTGTGAACAGAAGCCACTGAAGGATCCTCATGTGAAAGCGGGCCAGTGGGATTAGAAGAATGACTGCTGCCATGGAACCCAGAGTTTGAAGGACTAACCTGACTTGGATTATTTTGCTCTGCATTAGAATCTGTACTTGCTGATGAATTGTAGACACCCTTTCTAGCGGTAGCCTTGCGGACATGTTCCTTATGTCCAAGTCTGCTCCTATGTAGGTGATTGACAGGACAACAAGGCAGATTTTTCAAAGTTTATTGTAATGCCTAGCTGGGAGCAGATTTTGTGTAGTCCTTGGCTTGTAAAAGTTGATGCCTGGTAGTAGCAGTGAGGAGTCCGTCTAGATATGGAAAGACCTGGAATCCACGACGTCTCGGGTGAGCTGTGACTACTGCCATACATTTGGTGAACACCCTGGGGGTTGTGGTGAGACCAAAGGGCAGAGCTCTGAACTGGTAATGACTGGCTCCCAGCCAGAAGCGAAGAAATCTCCTGGAGCGCCTGTCCATCTTGATATGGTAGTACGCTTCCTGAAGATCTATCAAGCACATCCAAGTGTCCTGACCCAGAAAGGGTAGAATGGACTGTAGCGTGACCATCAGTAACTTTCTTTGTACAGACCTGTTTAGTCTGCTGAGATCCAGGAATCTGTCTCCAGTCCCCTGTCTTTTTTGGTACCAAAAAGAACCTTGAGTAAGTTCCGGATCCGTGCAGGTCTGCCGGGATTTCCTGGATGACTTTTTTCTAGCAGCTTTGAAACTTCTATTACTGCTTGGTCCTTCAGATTGGGTGGAACATCTGGAAGGGATTTCCTTGACGGTAAGGGGGGTTGACGGAAGGGAATTTTGTAACCTCCAGATATAATGGACCGTACCCATTTGTCTTGCGTTAAATTTTGCTAGGCTTTTGGGTACAGTGAAAGTCTTCCCCCGACTGCCTCCAGAGTGAGCAGCCGGGCAACCCTTCAGGGATGCTGAAAGGGCTTATCAGAGAGAGATTCTCTGGTGCCCTGGTTCTGCAGACCCCCTCTGTCACTAGGGCGGCATCTGTTATTGTTTCCCCCTCTGCCCCTGGAGGAAAAATCGCTGTGTCCGGCAAGGCTCCCTGGGATTTTCGGAACCACATCTTGTCACTCTTCTGACCTTTGGGGTACGGTCTAGGAGTGGAAAAACGGACTCACACGGCAGAGAGTCTTGCCTTCTTGCTCACACCTAGTCAGTGTCTTTCACCTGTGGTCCAAAAAGAAAGGAACCATCAAAGGGGATGTTGGTGAAGGACGCTCAAAAGGGTTCTGCAAAATTACACAGCCGCATCCATGCATGCCTCCTAAGGGCCACACCTGTACCTGCGGCTCTACTCGCACCATCGGCTGCATAGGAAATGAGCCTCATGGAGGAGTTAACTACAGAATTAAGCGTCGCCAGCTGGGAAGCTACTTTAGCTTGAGCCCCCTCAGCTGATGGATCTTGAAGGGTATCTCCAAGCTCTTTAAGGAGATCCCTCTGAAGCTGGGTAAAATGTAGGTAGTTCAGTGACCTCATAGAAAAGGTCGCTGAAGCGAACATTCGCTTCCCGTATCTGTCCATCGGCCTAGACTCCTTGTTAGGAGGATGGACAGACGAAGAGGCCTCTGCTAGCTACCACCATGGCATCAACAGGAACACCTTTGGTAAGAACTGCTTATCCTGGGGTGCTGTGATGAATTTGCCAGGTCTCCTCGTAGTTGGTTCCACTGTATCCGGAGATGACCAAGCCTTTCGAGCTACCACTGCCATAAGTGGCTCGAAAGGTGGAGAAACTCGGGAGGTGGAAGGTCCGGAACCGAACGCATCCAGATCATCGGTAGGGGCTAGGGGATTCCAGTTCCCCCTCTGCTTAAGCATTTCTAGGATGTCCGAGAAGGAAACCTCTTCAGAGGGGGATCTCGGGGACACTTCAGAATCGTCTGTATCAGAAGTGACAGACTCAGAGGAGTCAATGTGCTTCCTCTTGCACTTCTTATGAGGGGGCTCCTCTGAGTGATCAGGGGAGGCCTCGGAAGAGGAGGAAACACCCAATGGGGTGCCCTGGAGCATCTGTTCCCTATGCTTGGTGTCTGAAGGAGGAGCAGAGGTTATCACAGGCACTACAGGGGACGGAGCCGGTGGGGCAGATAGTGGAGCTGACTTGGTGGCCAGCACGCTCCTCATGACATTGAAGGTGTCTCTGCCACGATGCAGAGAAAGCTCCAGTTTCGAGGAAATCGGAATCTTTCTCCGCACAGAGGGAGACTGCTCCGTGGCCGATGTAGGAGTCAAGCTCACCTGCGCCGAAGTTCCAAGATGGAGAACTGGGTCAGACAAGAGTCCGATGCCACTCGCCCCCTCTGAGCTGACTAGGAAACCCTGGCGCCCAGATCCCTTGACGGACAGCACCACTGAGGGGATCAGAGCCGACATCGGAACCGAAGGAGATAGTTATCAGAGCCGACGGTTCCACTACTAGAACCTCAACTAACTCCGGCTCCGAACACATTGGAGTCCGAGGAGGAACATCGAGAGAAGTGGATGGAGCAGACACCTGTTGAGGAGGCCTGGACAACATCTTGGCAAGTGCCTGTGACTTTAGCAACCTACTGACCACTCTCGCTACATCGTGATCCGACAGCCTAGAGGAGTGAGAGGATCAGTGACTGCGCTCGCTCTGAAGCAAAGGAGACCAAGGAGCCGAATGTACTGATTCCAATGAAGGGGACCTCAGCCTCTTGTGGCTCCGCGAAGGCTCCAAAGTCTCTGATAGAGACGACGGGGAGATAGTCTTATCGGTGCCAGCCGGAACAGAAGTAGAAGGTAGTCTGAACCGAGGAGGGCTCCAAACTTGGAGTAGACGGTTTGGTAGATTTAGGGGATTTCACAGGCTGGGAGCTCTTGGCCGGTGAATCCTGGGGTTTTAAAAGACACCTAAGAATAAGTTTATTCTTATGCTCCTGCAGGACTCTTGGACTAAAGGCATGGCAGACAGAACAAGAGTCCTGCAGGTGCACAGCGCCTAAACAATAGACGCAAGAAGTGTGCCCATCTGTCGGACACATTTTCTGACCACATGAGTCACACTTCTTAAATCCAGAAACTTTGGATGTCCTTCAAGGATGCATCTGCAGTCATAACATATGGGTTGTCCTGCCTCAGGCAGCCCTTCGGTCGGCCGGATTCCAAAGTCTGGGTCTGGCCTCGGCTGATGTCGCACTTCACCCGACGTCATAGCTCCTGGGGTATAAAGGCATCAGCTGACGCCATTTTCCTCAGTCTTTCTTGCTGCGCGGTGCCCGAAGCAGAAGCTGTTCGCAAGTGCCGGTCGGTCAGATCCAGAGATTTCAGCTACCGAAAACTTCTAAAAAAGCTAAGTACCCTGTTGGGGACTCTTTCTTGCCTCAGCCGATGTCAGACAAAGTAAATAATTGTTTAACTTGTGGGAAACAAATACCTCATAAGGATTTCCAGTCTTACTGCCTTCCTTGCTTAGGCCCAGACCACGACGTATCAGCTTGTTTAGCCTGTGCTTCCTTCAACCAACGGACACTAAGAAGTCGGTCGGAGTTTGCAGAAGAGTTTTTTGGTCCTGCTTTTGCATATAAAATGCCGTCGGAGACTCCGACTACACATTTAGCCAAAAAACGCAAGGAAAAGGACTGACACTCGCGGCCCGCGGTTTCGGCTGAAACCACGGTTAGACCTACCGCGAGTGTCTCTGTTTCGGCTGAAACCGAGTCTTCGGTTCTTCCTTCTGCCGAACGCATGCCTCCGACAACCGAGGCCACAGAGGCCCCGGCTGAGTCTGCTACAGAAATTCCTACCGAAGAAGCAGGCGCACAAGAATTGTCCAACACCATTCCGTTGGACATCTCTACTCCTGCACGTGGGGCAGCTAGACCCCCTGCTTCTATGTCTATTAAGGCCTTCTCCAGGGCTAAAGCAGCTAAACTTTCCAAGGCCTTACCAACTAAAGCTTCCTCTCACAGACCTTCCTCAAGTTCTCAGATTCTCAGCCTTGCTGAGGACCTTATACCTCTGATTAGGGGATCCCAACCTCACCCAGACAGGGCCTCACAACCTCCTCCTGAAAAAAGGCCTAGAACTGAACCCCCTGAACCTCTCTCCTCTGACTATTCCTCGGATGGATCAGATTTATCAGACCATCAGGAAGGCCCATACTCACCTTATGAGGATTCGGATGCAGAAGACTCAATTCCTTCTGCCTCCCCCCCAGAAGAATTTTCATTTGGGGAGACTCTACACTCAATGAGGGAACACTTCCAATGGCAGGGTCAGGATTTTTCTGATTCTAGGAAAAGGCTAAGGACTTTTTTACACCTGCCACAGCATAGGCCTTTAGCCATACCTCCTGTACTATCGGTTGTTGATGATGCATACAATGATGCCAGTTCTGCCCCTGATTCTCTTCCCCTGGCCCCTGCCAAACCTGACAGATATTACAGGGTCCAGGATTCCTTTGACATCCTGAAAGAAGGAAACAACAAATACAACAGCTACCAGAAGCAAAATACAGTCTACACAAAAAACACACTGTACTACAAGACTATAGCTAAAGGTTTTTTTTTTTTTTTTTTTTAATAGGAAAGCCTCTAACTTAAACGGCTAGCCTATGAAAGAATGGTAGAAGGAAAGCCTCTAACCTAAATGGCTAACCTGACAAGAAGAGGTAGGGGGGGAGGGGTGGGGGAGAACTCTCTAAGTTAAACGAGTTCTACAAGGAAAAGGGATAATACAACTAAACACTAGCTATCACAAACAACAAGACTAATCGTTAACAATAAAACACTGAAAATATAGAATTCTAGTAGTAAGAAAGTTATACAAAAAACTTTTATACGAGCCTGAGCCAGAAAAACGACACTTCACAGCTGACTCAGCAAAAGAGATCTGGGTAGCTATCGCTAGGCATCATGGGATAAGGGGTAGCTTCGAGCCAGTAAACAGCTATTGAAGATGGCCGAGTCGGAGCCAAGGATCGGCTCCGATCCCAACCAGCAAAAACGAAGGCGAGATAGACAACTTAACATTGTATTATGGCAGAATAGAATTAGTTACAAAAGGGTGAGGTGCTAGGACTGGTATAAAGGTTAGGGTATTTACCTCCCTGACGAGAGGTACTGGGTTTGATTCTTACCAAGAGAAATTGGCTGAGTTTAAAATGGCCTGTAAGAACAGGTAGTGTACTATCTACATTTGAAACACCCGGAGCCATTTGAAGGTTTCAAAATATTTGAGCTTTTAACTAAAACTTCAAAAGCTCGCCTTCAGAAGAAGGAAGCACCCACCAAGCTGTTACCCCTAGGGGTTAAATAACCTGTTTACTGAATTCCCTTAACCACACTGATGGTGCATGTGTGTCGGTATGTTACTTGTCCAGTCATAATGAGATGCACAGTAAGCAATGCAGCTCTTACACTTATACTTGTCAACAGGATTATCCCACTGCAGTCTATTTGGCGTGTGTGTACAGGCATGTGTGAAGGAACAAATGCATAATACTATCTTGTCACGTAGTATAGAACTTAATGAGTTGAAGGAAATGTATTTACTGATAACACCATCACCAGTGAAATCTATTCATGTTTTGATAAGTCTAAAATTATTAGTATCCTGCAACCTGTCACCTTAAATTCTGAGATTCAGTTACAGCCCTGGAGGTGTACTTTCATGGTCTAGCTAGCACTCTTAATACCCCTTCCAAACTCTGAAATGACCATGTGATGCTTTCCATAATATACTTAAGTCAATGTACTTGTATCTTTATCATTTTGTTGTCTTTAAGAATAAAATGTTCTTTTATCCAGGCTAGTAACTTTTTATTTATTTTACCTGCAATGAAGCCATACCATTTGAACTATGCCAAAGCTATACAACAACACACGAAGCAAACTACTGTAACAAGTATTAATTTTGTCCAGGCACAGCTTGTGTAAAAATAGATTTTTTTTTTTTATTTGTAGATGTTGCAGTCACAGACAATTGGCTTTGACTCAAAAGGTGTGGCAGTTAAATAAAATGCTGATGTCTATGCAATATGCTGGTGGGGGAATACATTCAGAGCACACCAAATGCTGTTAACTTGAAGTTTCTTGCTTTACTTCGGTGTGGTACCCTGCCAAACTGCTTTGGTGCAGCGCTATTTTAACCTTGCAAGCTCATTCATTAAACAAATCAGAACTCATCTGTAATGGAATAAACTTCATAATAAATAAAATGGAACAAATAAATCAGTGCAGAACAACCTTAATGAGAGACACAAAACAGGAGATGGTCTTCAGATATTACATTCAACAGTTGTATATTTTTCTTGTTTTAATAATTTGTACTTTACTCTGAAGCAGTGCTTACAGCTGGGGTGAGTGCTTTATTATTTAATCAATATAATACATTTATAGATTTGGACATTTTTCTTGGCCATCTAACCAATTTATACAAAGGACAAGGAACAAAATTTCAAACTACAAAACCACTGACCGCTTTGATTTAGAGAGTAGTCTACATTTCTTCAGTGTAAGACTATTTTAAAGGGATGTTGTTTTCTGCAGGAATAAAGTCTCTGTGGTTTGCCTGTTCTGACAGATTTTTCCATGACTCATGACAGAAAAATGAAACAAGCCACCAGAGAGCTTGAATTTTGTACTTACTGTATGAATTGCATTAATCTGCAGTATGGCTGTTGTAGGTGTATACAAAATAGTCTGGTATCCTTTTCAACAACATTGTCAGAGGCTGTCCAGGTTGGCAGTGTAAGAAATGGCTGAAGTGCATTTTCCAAGTTTACAATAACTAAATGTTGGGGTAGGGTAGGACAGCAGAGGATTTTTTTTTGTATTAAGTCTCTAATTTTCTAATGTGGCATGTACTACCTGCTGCCTTGAAGTACTCTGCTCTACTGTGACCTCAGTGAACTGCTGAAAACTATTTGTGCAAGTTACTCTCGGGCATGTTACAGTGGGTTAACGTTAACGGTAAAATCTTACTGGATTAAAGGGCTTTTTTAGTTGGATACAGACTTGCTTAAGTATAACAGGCAATTTTGTTACGGAAGAGGCACAATGTGTTGCAGCTGAACTCGTCCTACTTGTGGAAGGTTACTAAAGTAACCAGTATGTGGACACTGAGGGAGATGGAGTTTTATAGTGAGGTTAGCAAGTGACTTGAGCATTTTTTGTTGCATAGGTGATTATAATTAACTTCTGTGGCAGTTGACTTGTGCCAGTGTATCATTCCATCACATAATTCCCATACTGAAGTATCTATCTTTGTGTTTCTGCTTTTTATCAGTCAAGTCCAACTTTTCCCCCAAAACCAAATGTGTTTGCAATGAGCAGAAGAGATGTACTTTGAGTTTTTAATATTCTGCATAAACTTAAAATTAAACAATCCCCCCCACAATCCTGTTTCTGTAAGCTGCTTGGTGTCTTGTTGCCAGCCTTAATGTTCAGGAATCCTTTCTGGACAAGCTTTGTTTTTCCCCAACTGCAGTTTAGACAATGCACTCTAAACTGGGCTGCACAGTGGTTAGTGTTATTACAGACTCAAAATGGTTGACCCTCAATTTTGCTTTTGGGGTGAGGTGTCTTCTGAGCAGAGACTTAACATTCTCCTTGTTTTTTCTGGATGCTTTGATTTCCTCTGACAGACTTGTCACAAGCAAATTATCAGTCTACTAAACTACGTATAGATGTGTGAGTGTATGTGTGCACTCTACAATGGACGGGCATCTCATAGGTATTAGGCTAGCTGCCCTTCTGGGCCATTATAAGCCTATCCAATTTTCCATACATGAGCATCAAAACCTGTACTTGGCGTCTGTGAGGTAAATACCTTAATCCTTGTCAGTATTCCCTAAATATAGCTACCTGGTGTGGGAATAGAACCCACAGACTTCTGCATGAAAGGTGGATGCGCTACTCATTGCCCCACTGCCACAATATGTGTAAATTGGATTTGAATCCTGCATTGTGGCTTCTTTCTCTAAGATCACTTCAGTTACACTTTGTGCCACAAACATAGTTGAAAGTGTGTAACTGTGACTACACATCACATTGCTTACAACACTCCTCCGCTATAATGGTTCAATTTCCTCACATATCATAGGGCAGTTAGCCTGGTACTCACCCAACAGGCATTTTAAGCCTAACCAATTTCCCTTGCAAGATAAGAATCAAACTCTATGCCTTCTACCTGTGAGATAAACACCTTAACCATTATGCCAACCCATTGGTTTCTCTGACCTGCACAGTTGCTTTAGAGGATTGTCTGCACTTGGCTTAGAAGATTAAGGATCTGTTAATGGGGCTATTTCCTGTGGTCCAGAGGTGCAAGGTTTGATTCCCTCAGCCGTCGCTGACTGTGCGACTCTGAGCAAGTCACTTAGCCAGACACAGCTCCTGGGCTGCAGGTGAAAAAGGTCCATAGAGATCAGTGTCCTTCTCCAGAATACAAATAACATGAATAAAATTAGTGAGTGCTAGAAGAGTTTCAATTCCCCTGTGATTTTCTAGTAGCTAGAGCAGGTACTGAAGAATGACTGTTCTCTGAACTGTATTACCCAAACTTCTACAACTTATATTAAACAGAAAAAACAACAAAACGTAAATGATGATATTGTGGAGTACATATAGGTGAACTGCTATGTCTGGTTTCTGATGTGCAAAGTGACATTGATAAAGTATCATTTAATCAGTCACAAGAAAATAGCAAAAAAAAAACAATTTTCTTATAGCTTATACATGTTGTGCCACTGATTATGATTCCTATGTCCCATAGACTGATATTCTGCACTTTTTTATTACCATTGTAAACTGTCACTGTATTTTATTGATCTTAACTGCAGATTTTCTGCACTGTAGCCTTTTTAAGGAAGTTTGTTGGCTATTTGTTGCTTGTTGTGTGGTTTCTGCACTATGGCCTCACTCTTGTGCGATTTTTAAATTTTAGTGGTGGTAGAGGGTCGCTTGGTGTGTTCTGAGCACTGGTATGATAGAGGAAAGCTTAGTGTGTTTTGTGATTGGCCAGTGGGCTATTTTGCCTATTTAGTCATTTTCTTTGCTTTTATAAAGTTATATATATATCTATGTCTCTCTCTCTCTCTCTGTCTCTCACCTGTCAAAACCTCAAAGGCCTCCCAGACAAAGAAGTTATAATAACCTCAGAAATACATTCCCAAAGCAGCTACCACCATGAAACATTCAAACTCAACTCAGTGTGTCTACTTCTGAGTCCATAAGGCAGGCAACCACACAGTCCAACATTCTGGTCAAGGAAACTAATGGAAGGCACACTGATGTCCCACTTTACGGTCAATTGCATATCAGGCCAGAATCTGCCAGATTATACACGCACTCTGGTCATTAACCCCAATGTACTAATATGACACTGTCATAGTCCATGCGGGAGTAAATGATCTCAGATGCACCTCCTGGGACTATATGAAAAGAGATGTGATGGATCTCTCCAGCTGTGTGCCCTGGACCATTATGAGCCTAGCACTCGGCAGTATGGGTGGGGGGAATGGCAGAATGGTTAAGGTGTTTACCTTGCAGACACAAGGTGCAGGGTTTGATTCTCACATGGGGTAATTGGCTAGGCTTAAAATGACCCGCAAGGGCAATTAGCCTAGTATTAATCTATGCATCTTCTCCAAGGATAATGCCTTAATATGAACAAAAAAATAACTGATTTTAATTACTGGCTTGGGTACTGGTGTAATTCAAATGGGTTACAGTATTTGTCAGCTTGGGAGGATATGGTCAGCAGAGCATGACTCTTTGCCAAAGAAGGTCTGCACCTAACCTCTCTAGGTGCACCAGGACTGCCTAAAACCTCTGCACCTAATCTCTCTAGGTGCACCAGGACTGCCTAAAACCTTGTGCACCCCATAGTGTCTTTTTTATGCATTGCCAACCTGATAAACCATCCAACATAGCTAAACCAGCCAGAACATGCTAAAGGTGATATTGCCCAATACCAGGAGTCTAAATAAAAAATCCACTCCCCACAAGCTCTCCTCACCCTGGAGAATGTAGATATCTGTGTTACTGAGATATGGCGTAACGCCACAAAGAACTCCCTAGCAGTGCAGGGCTTTAATGTCTTCCACATGTTTAGCCCAGCTACTGCACAGAAAGGGAAAAAGGGTGGAGATATCAGAGTTTATATCAAAAATAATCTTACATTTAAGGCTGGTCAAGCATTAAGATGCACTTATGCTCCTCCATGTACAACTCACCATTGGCAAAATCCCATCCCATCCCATATCTTTGCAAGCTACAGGTCCCCATCTATGACCCAGGAAATACATGTTACTTAAATGTACTTAAGTCATTCTCCATTCAATGCAACAACATAACCATGGGTGACTTCAGACACAAACTTTTGGGCTCAGAGTCCTGGACTTTGTCAACACAAATTCCCTGGACCAACTAGTCCATATACTCACTAGGGGCAGAAACAGCCTTGAACTAGCTCTCTGCAGACTGCAGTGTACTCACTGGTCAGGTTGGACCATAAAAGTTTAGGAATTATTCCAAGGATAGCTTTCTACTTTGTGACACCCTGGCAAAATTTCAAGCCTCCTTCAAAACCCAGGGAATACTGCTGCCTATGTGGAGGTGTTCACAAAAACCCTATAAATCATGTATATAGAGGTGGCGGTGTCTACCCAAAATGAGCACAAGAACAACTTTGAAAACAAGCCACCTTGGTGGATTTTAGGGCAGCGGTTAGCGTTGCTGCCTCACAGCAAGAGGTTCTCTGGTTCGATCCTCTGCTGAGGTGCCTTCTGTGCGGAGTCTGAATGTCCTCCCTGTGGTCATGTGGGTTTCCTCCCACATCCCCAAAACATGCTGTAGGTGGATTAGACGCTCTAAATTGGTCATAGGTGTGAGTGCGTACATGGGTGTGCCTTCTGTGGAAGGTTGGGCGCCGGGCTGGCAAATCAACACAAACTCCACTGCCAATATTGAGCGGACAGGTGATCCGCTGTGGCGACCCCTAACCGGGGAAAACCAAAAGAATAGGTTGTATAACAAAAGAAAGAAAATACATAATGTACCAGACTAATTGTAAATGGAGCCACCTGCACTGAGCCAGAGGATGTAGCAAATCTACTGGCTAATAAATTCAGTTCCAGTCTTACCCCACTTCCCCACCCAGGCACCTTTGAAGAAATATCCCCACCAACAGCTCCCCGAACTATCACTAAGGAACAGATCCTCAACACTTTATCCAAATTCAAAAACAATGCACCAGTGGAACATAACATTCCAGAATTCCTCCTTAACATGAAACATTACCTGTTGGGCCAACTAGAAACACTAGTCAGTTGTAGCCATATGCAAGGCCGTGGAAAGTATAATCGTGGACAATACATAAATGATGTAGGAAACCTTCAGTCACTGGCTCCAACTCAGGCTGGTTTTGCCAAGCACAGTTTACACCTACTTAACCTGATGGATTCCTTTGAGATCATCAACAAAGAAACGGACAAGGGCAAAATGGTGCATACTGCCTGCAATGACCTGGCCAAAGCATTTAACAATATATCCCACTTGGGGATTGTAGACAACCTCATGAAAACTAGGTATAAAACCTTGTCACCTGTTGGAGAACTAGCTGACTCAAAGGAAACAAGATGTCAGGATAGGTGAGTCTACCTCCACAAATGAGTCTGCCAAGGCTGCTCCTTTTTGGTGTCTACCTTTCTAAAGTTAAAACAAACACCAAAGGCCTTTGGCTGGCCAAGTATGAAGACAGTTGTAAACAGGCATGGTCATAAAATCCCCCCAAAATGCAAAAATCTTGTAAGAATGCCTGACAAAATCTAATAGTTGGTGTTAGTCATAGTCTAAATAACAAAAAATGAATAATGGTATCTTTTGGAAAGATGACCACCCCAGGAAATAACTGCATTAATAATGCACCCCAAGTTGAAAATGCATGTTCATAGGCATTTACTAGGCTACTATCCGCAAGGACCTTTTTAAGCCTAGCCATGCATCCCAAATCTCTGACAAGTTCTGGTACCCTTGATAAGTCTAAGCAGGGGCTTGTGAGATGAAATATTTACAAGTAGGGGCATGGAAGATGAACCATTGACAGGCTGCCTGTGTCCATTAGAGACATAGGTGCCAAACCAGGGTTGAATTTCCTGTTCCCCATCCAATTGGCTAAGTTACATTTTTAGTGGATTAGGGAAGAGCTCTGCTTCACATGGATGGGGAGCCTGTTCAGAGAAGGTGTAGTCTCTGGGATACATGCTTGTCCCTCCAGCAGGTCCTACTTATATCACAGACAAGGTTTAAGTCTTTAGAATGGATAATTCTGGTGCTGTTTGTTTTGCAGATATGCAGGAGGTCCATCATAGTGGGGTCTGACAGCGCCCTGCATGTCAGCATAGATCTCCTCTCAACAGCCTGTAGGAGGCAGAATACAGAGATAGTGCCTTGAGGTGGTCTGCACAGGACATGTCACTTATGCCCTGTATTCTTTTAGCAAGGATCCTCTGTGGACATTCCAATTGTTGGATATGCCTGGTCAGGTACATACCAAAGGTGTCATTGTACTCTATGTCTGATTTAATGTCGAATACACAGGAACAATTACATCATTGGACTTAGATGCCACACCTGTTTAGAAGTTGCACAACATAGAAAGATTTCCTCGGTACTGTAGGCACGTGATGGTTAAAGACTAGACTACTGTCTGTGTGTGTCCCCAAGTCCCAAACTACTGGGTCAACTACTGGGGGGGGGTGTTTGTCCATATGATAGTTACCATGGATGAATGAATTCCTGAAGGATACTATTATGCACTTCTTGGCATTTAGTTTTAGGCCATGACTCTGGCACCAGTTTAGCTGTGTCAACCCTTCCTGGAGAACATTTGTGTTGATGGGCAATTCAATGACAGCTCCTAATTTGCAGTCGTGTGCAAATTTAGTCATCCAGAGGGCATTGACATTAGCCTTGACTTCAGAGAAGTAAATGCCAAAAAGGAGTGGTCACAGGACCAGTCCTTGAAGGACTCCGCTTATGACTGGCCACTTTGTAGAGGGAGTCTCCCCAATTCTAACTTCCTTGGTCCTGTCTGTGAGTCGGTTGGTTATACACGGGGTGACATAAGGGTCTGTACATAACCTCTTAAGTTTGTCAAGAATACCCAAGTAGGGGATTATGTCAAACACCTTGTTCAAGTCAAGGTATGCAGTGTGAACCATTTTGCCCTCATCCATTGCTTTGGTGACCTCAAAGAAGTGCACCAAGTTGAGTAGGTATGATCAGCCCTTGATGAAACAAAACTGGGCTCAGTCCAGTGTCTGGAGGTTTCGTATGTCATTATCAGTCATGTCCATGATGATTCTTTCCATGGCTTTGCACAAGACTTGAGACTTATGGGTTTGTAGTGGCCCACCTTTGTGCAGAGGGATGACTGCTGCTGTTCTCCATTCGTGAGGCATGAAGTCTATTTGGAGGCTACAGTTAAATAGCAATTCCAGACTGCCTGATAATGTTTCATGCTATTTAGAAGGTATCCTGGAATACTGTCTGGGCCCACTGATGCAGTGTCCTTGGCCTTAGAGAGAGCATTAAGGACCTGTTCCCTAGTGATTGCACGGGGAGTTGTATTTAATGGTATTTCCCGGGGAAATGTTGATGGGGAGAGAGGGGTAAAGTTGGGAGGTGAATTTGTCAGCCAGTAATTTTGCTATATCTTCTATTGAGGTTGTGGACATAGCTGAAGAATGCCTTGCAGTTGCCCTTGTCCTGGGAGGCTAAATTTACCTCAGATTTGTGTTTGGACTTAATTTGTCCTCAGAGTTGAGTTTGAGAGTACTTTTATCTTTGGTACTGCACCTCCTAATTTTTGACATGATTTTCTTCCTTCTGTTATACAGCCTACTGATGTGATTCCACCACGGTGGCTTGTTTGTTTTGAATTAGTTCTGTACTTCTTCCTGTTGGGTACAGCTGCCTCTATGCAGCTAATAACATGCTTGTATAGGGTTTCTGTGAACAGTTCTGCATAGGCAGCAATGTTCTCCGTTTATAGAGGCCTGAAATTTTGCCAGGTAATCAGTTAATAATAGGAAGTTAGCCTTAGAGTAGTTCTTGAATATTCCACGGTTAGTTGAGAGTTCCAGGTTTTATTTTTACTTCAAAGGGGACCATTTTGTGGTCTGACCTTATCAGAGAAGACATTACACTAGGGGGTGTGCAGCACTTTCCCATATTAGTGAGGACCAGATCCAGTATGGTTGCAATCCTTGTTGGTGTTTTGATAATCTGGTTCAGGGAGTTTGTTTAGAAAAGCTGGGAATCTTTGTACGTGTACATATGGTGTTGTATATGGTTCCCAGTTAATAGTGGGGTGATTAAAGTCGCCCATGAATATGGTATTGGGTTGGGTGGTGAGTGTTTCCAATAAGTTTAAATACATAGTATGGGTTTGCCTGGTCATACAGGGGGACCTATAGCTTGCAAGGAAGTGGTATTGGATTCTGCCTATGGTGACTTGAACGTGGAGAAGCTCAAGTGCATTGTCCTGTTTGACCAGCCTTCAAGTATATTTTTTTATGTAAATTGAGACGCAGCCACCTTTAGTTCCTGTCTGTGTAGTAGCTGGTCTAAATGTTTGTGAAGTATTATAACCTTGCACTATCGGTGTGCTCTCTGTGGCTTTAAACCATGTCTAAGTGACTGCATAGACATCAGCATTCTCTAGGTTGAAGAATGACTCTAGGGAGTGGCGTTTTTTGTTCAGATTCCTAGCATTGAGCAGTAACACCTTTAGATTTTCTTGGTTTGGATTTGCTATTCAAGAAGCACTTTTGCTTTGCCATTGACTAAAAAAAGGCACTGTGGAAGGACAATGTTTTAACTAATATTCAAAAGCCTAGAGAGGAGAGGTACAGACCATCCCTGGAAAAGCAGTGTGGTCTGTTGAATATATCCTTACATGCTGACAAATACTGCACCCCTTTAGAATGACACTAGAAACTAAGCCAATTATTAAAGCCAGTCATCTTTTGTTCATATTGTGACTACATCCTTGGAGAAGTTAAAATGCTGCTCAGTGCTAGACTCATACCAGCCTGGGACACATATTCCAAGAGCTCCATGACGTCTCTCTTCACATAGTCAGTCCATGTGGGTGTAAATGACCTGGGACATACCTCCCTAGACTTGAGTCATGCTGGTATGTGTGGTCCTATGACCTGAGTGCATGTGTAATGAGGCAGATCCTGGCCCCTGAAAATCAACTGATGGTGACTTTCTCCTTATTCAGCCTGGTGAGAGGGACATTAGTATCTCTCACAATGGAGTCTCCAACCAGCATGTGGTAGTTTGCCTTATGGGCTTTGAAGTACAGGCTCAATGAGATGTGGCTGGATGTGTTGATGTGGGTGCTGTTTTGAAAGAGTGCATAGGGGTTGCTGAGGGTGTTTGTTGTGTGTATTTCATCTAGGTCGTCTTTGGGGTTTATGTAGTTTGCATTATGGGTGTTTCTGCTTTGAATTGTGTGCGATTGGTGCAGCCTGTGTACTACTGACAACCTTATTGATAGCAGGAGTGCTTTTATGTGAGTAATTCTAACTAGGAGGGAGGTATACACCACAAATCTATTAATTACCTTTATTTTTAAATTAATATTTTTCTTGTTTGTTCTCTCCACTGTAACTGCTAATGTGCTGCATACCAATGTAAAAACATGTCTGTTGTAATTTGTGTGTATACTGATCATGTCTAAATATCTAAATGTATCTAATTTTTCTATGTGGAGCTTTTCTCCCTGGGCCTCTGCTGAAAAAGGGCTTTTTCGGTTCAGTCAGACACCCTCAGTTAACAAATGTAAAACAAATGAGAGCTTTGCCTGCACTGACATTGTGTAAATACATCTCTCACATACCATATCAGTTTGTTTGAGAATTAACTAGTTGTCAGTAAACATGAAGCAATCTCAACATTGCCTTAGGATGCCCATATCCACCAAACTAGTAACAGAGATACTGGGAAAGTTCATATCCATGGCAACAGGATCACAAACAATCAAGAATGTACATAAAAAGCTAGGAACCTTTTATACAGAAATAATTCCTATCTAGTAGTACTAGAATAGCTATCCCCAGAACCCACCTCCTACCCACACTCCATTATGCCTCTCCTATACTTAACCTTAAGAAAACAGACCTAGAAAAACTTGAAGTATGTTACAACCAAAGATTTGCCACCAATTCAACACACAGAACACAGCACTGTCTTGCACTAAAAGAACTCTCCTGGTTAGAATTACCTTGGATACTTGAGCAATAACCTACATCTGGGTGTGGGTAATGCTAGATTTACCCACAGTTGATATGGTTTGGTCACGAGGGTGAAGCCCGAGTGACCAAACAAAGACAACCGTGGGTAAAATCTAGCATTACCCACACCCAGATGTGGGTTATTGCTATGGTGCCCTTGCATGGTTTTCCGCTATCCTGGGGCTTTTTCTGACGTACTGCACATGCGTATGTTTATGCAGTACATCTGAGCTGTGTAGAGGAAGCAATGGAGAAAGTAAGATATCTGTTGCTTTTTTAA
The DNA here is from genome assembly GCF_019279795.1 of Protopterus annectens. Taxonomy (NCBI): domain Eukaryota; kingdom Metazoa; phylum Chordata; order Ceratodontiformes; family Protopteridae; genus Protopterus; species Protopterus annectens. Next base: position 1,952,102,443 of record NC_056729.1, read on the forward strand.
AGCTGTCTCGCTATGTTAAACGAGTTTAACATAACGAGATATCTTTTAAAAAAGCAACGGAGAAAGGATCTCTGGTTCCCTTTTTTAAAGCTATCTCACTACATTAAACAAGTTTAACATAGCGAGAGATCTTTAAAAAAAAGCAACAGCGAGAGGAATATCTCGGTTGCCTTTTTTTAAGATATCTCGCTATGTTAAATGTATAACAGCGAGATTAGAGCAATGGAGTTCTTTTGTTCTCCGTTGCTACCCTAACACTCTCTCTCTTTCGGCTTTTCCCAGTTAGAGGTCGCCACAGTGATCACCTTGTCCGCTCATGACTGGCAGTGGAGTTTTACAGTGTCGAGTTGCCAGCCCAGGGCCCAACCTTCCACGGAAGGCACACGCACGCCTAGGGCCAATTTTAGCATGTCCAATCCACTTACAGCATGTCTTTTGGGGATGTGGGAGGAAACCGGAGCACCTGGAGGAAAACTACACTACCACAAGGAGAACATGCAGACTCCGCACAGAAGACACCCCAGCTGAAGATTGAACCGGAGAGCCTCTTGCTGTGAGGTGACAATGCTAACTGCTGCACCACCACGGCTGTCACACAAACAAATAAAAAATCAAGACTTATACTAATGGAAAGTACGGGCGACCAGACCTTTTTTCATTAGTATGTCAGATTTACAACCGGCATGCTGGTTGGGCTGGCCAATCAGCGTGCACGCTTTGGAATACTAATTGGCAGTCATTGTATAATATCTTACAATCAGCTGACAACAGCTCATAAAATTCTTCACCAGCCTGATAAAACACCAGCCATCCTGAACATAATAGTTCCTTATTCCAACAACTGAACACTTCGCTCCAGCCACAAATCCTTACTTTAAAGTAACCAGGTCTATAAATACAGCAGGAGATTCCCTATACTTCAGTCATGTAGCCAAAATCTGGAATGCACACATTATTGGACTCTTATCAGATCCACAACAAATACTACTCATTTTAAAAAGCTACTTAATCACTTAAACACATGGCTCTGCCCTTGTAGTAGTCCTGGTTAACCAAAATGTATGTACTAGAAATAACAGTTAACATAATTCTACCACTATATATGTTTGAGTCTCTACTGTTCTGTTTTCAATGTCAATGTTATTATTTCTTTATCACTGTATAACTTAAATGTTTAATCACAGTGCTTACATCTATGTACACTATTATTGATTTGTCTGTATGTGGAACACTTTTCTCCCTGAGCCTCCGCCTAAAATGGGTGCCAACCCAGTCAGACTTTCCCAGTAAACAAATGTAAAATAAATAACGGACCCTTTTTCTTGATTAGACAGTTGGGAGTGAGAATATAAAGTATGTCAGGAGTATCCAATTTACAACTCTTGTGGTAGTGCTTGTCAACTAGTCCTGTGTGCAACTAGGTATTGGTGAAATTTCAATGGCTCTTTTACAGGAAAAATGCCAACTCAAGGTATCTGTGGCCATACAGGACACTACCAAACACTTGAGGGGGAAACTAATAAGTAGAGTCTAATGACTTATGGATAAAGTATTTAGGCAGATATTCTGAAGTTAGAAACAAATCAAGCAGTACTTACTGAAAAGAAAAAAAAAATAGCCTGCCAAGAATGATGGAGAAGGGGAGTCACCTGAATGGCTACTGCCTGACTGTTACTAGTGTTGGTCTCACTACAGCTTCACCATGCTGGGATACAATGCTCTTTTGCTTCTCTCTCCAGAAGCAAAACAGTAGCACTAATCCTAAGATAAGAAGCAAGCCACAGCCTGTTTGGTGATCCACAGTCTTGTCTCAGATGATGCAAGTGTCTGCAGGCTTGTTGTAGCCTTTTCCTGGTAGATGCCTTGAATAGCAACTAGACCAGACACTCACTTTCCAACCAGAAAGAGTCCGGAATCTATGCAGTCTGCTACTTCTCCCACCTGGAGTAAAATATAAACACAAATTCCAAACTGGCACTTATGAAGCCATTATTGGGCTTTCTAGTGATAAACAGTCCCCCAGGAAATAATGTTCCTATGGGTCTTCTCCCACCAGGAGAGAAACAAAAGCATTAATTCCAAGATTACTACTAAGAAGCAGAATGTGGGCCCTCCAGTAATTGGTGGTCTTGGAGTAGAAGTTGCAGATTTTAATGGTAAGCTGGAAAATGGTTTAATATCCTAAGAGCTGCAGTGTGCCCCAAAGCAGTTACATATGAAAGAGGTTTAGCTAAGTGGAGAGCCACTAATGTTGAGCAAGATGGATTGGAAGGGGTGAGCATTTTGTATTCTGGTTCTATGGAATACAGTGGGATGACCAATAAATTAAAACAGCTGAAGGGGAGTGATTTCACAAAATGATAATGTTGTGCTTAATTGCAATAGCCAATGAAAGAGGAGAGGGAAGGAGATATTAACATAAGGGGCAAACAAATAGAATGACAGTTGAGATTAAAAATACAACAGCACCAGGGTGGTAGAGTGGGGAAAAAACTCTGTTTGCGACTCCGAACAGATACAGCTGTGATCTCTTTCCTAGTTTAAATATGCAGTTAAAAACAGAATACAAGTACAACATAGTGTAAAGAAAATGAATCGGAATATACAAAAAAGAAGGCAATAAAGCAACACAAAATACTAGAAAGCAAAAACAAACCAACCTTTCCATCACAGGAAGTTGTTTCTAGTAAAGCATCAATGTTTAATTTTACCCCTTACATAGAAGGTTTAGTTCCTAGTTCCACCCTCAGTTTGCAGTTACTTAATCTTAATTGATCTGTTTTAATTTCTATGTGACTCTTAAGCGACACAGCTGTGGTCTCTTTCCTGATTTAAATAAGCAATTAAATCAGAATAAAGAAAATTAATCACAATATAGAAGAAGGCAGCTGATTTCCTACAGATAACAGCAGATGCTGTAGCCTATCCCGTGTCCATACTCTTAAACAGGTCAATATCAGAATGTAAAGTACCCCACTCATGGAAAATATCTCGTATTATACCATTGCACAAAGAGGGTAACTCACTTGAGCTTATCAACTACCGCCCTATTGCAATCCTATCACCTTTGTCAAAAATACTAGAGAGAGTAGTTCATACCCAGCTTATGCAGTACCTCCTAAAAAAACAACCTACTATCCAAATCCCAGCATGGCTTCAGACCTTCCCATAGCACTGCTTTCATTTTCCAACAGTATCAATCACCATAGAAACAATGGCCTATTCATATCCTCCATATTCTTACACTTATCCAAAGCCTTTGATATGGTCAACCATAGCATACTCCTAGAAACTCTAGCTACCCTCAACTTAAGCCCCTCCCACCATATCTTGGTTCAATAACTATTTATCAGACCGTCAGCAAGCAATCCTATGGCAAGATCAATTGCCCCCTCCCCACTACCAGTCACCACTGGTGTCCCACAAGGGTCCATCCTCAGACCTTTGCTATATTCACTATTTACAAACCAGATAGCCTATGACACCACTGAATGAACTAAAAACCATCACCCAAACTAACTTTACTTTAGCCGAAGACTGGTTCACCAACATCAAACTTATACTCAATCCCAAAAAAAACTCATTCTCTTTAGCCCAGGTAGATTTCCTCCACTAAATAAGAATTTTATCATACAATCTAAAGATAACACACAAATCACCCAGACAACCCACACAAAGCTATTAGGTGTAGAAATTGACAATCCAAAATTCGACATACATATAGCCCAGACGATCAAGAAGGTCAACAAAAAGCTAGGTCTCCTTTACAGGAACCGACAGTTCATGATTAAACGCACCAAAGCCACTATTTGCAAGAACCCATCTGTTCATCCTTCTGTATGCCCATTACATCCAAGTGACGCCTCCAGGTGCATATGCAGTTACCTCCTATTGCTCCTCTAGGCATCAAATATTACTTGTTCATATTGCATTAATAATTCCAAAATCATGCTACATACAAGGTATCAATATTTTATCTTGAAGCATACATGATGGCAGACAATTGTATTGATATCTGACCTCTGTCAATGAGTATTTGTTAGAATTGTAAGGTGCTAACTTAATTTTTTTAAAGGCTCAGACCACACCCACTAGAAGTTAAAGGTACACTCAAAAGAGTTGTACTGGAGGGAATGAGTAACTTTTGCCACACTGAGCTAAAGAAGAAGGAATCTTGCTACAACAAGATTGCCAAGTTTGCTACTGATACCACTCATAGGATCCATCATTGTATAGCCCTCAAGCAACTGAACTGGCTTGAGTTTCCACAATTCCTCCTCCACAACCAACTCACAACATCTCACAAGCCCTACTACCTTCCTGACAAAACCCCTGCCCTTCAGCACCTAGCCCACCCCTACACCACCTCCAGAACCTTAAGATCTAGCAACCAGAATCACATAAAGGTCATTAAACACAAAAATGAGGCTGGGAAATTTCTCTTTGCCTGCTCTACTGCCAGAACCTGGAAGTCCCTCCCAAATCACTTAAAGTACAGTTGTGTACCTACCATAAATGTAGATGTTAGAGTATATTCACTGTTGCAGTCATTACACTTGGGTTCTCCTGCTGGCAGGCTACCCGCAGTCTGTTATCCTGCTGGCAGGCTACCCGCAGTCTGCCTGAATTCCAAAGTCCTGGTCTGGCGTCTGTTACTCTCTCCTCTTCCCTGACGTCAGTGCGCTAGGGGTATATAAGATGCAGCAGATGCAATTTTCTTCAGCTTTTCTTGCCCCAGATGTCAGGTGCCCCCAAAAGGGTAGGCTAAAATTTTTGCTTATAAAAAAGCAAGCAATAACAAAAACATTACCTTCCTCTACAAGCAAATACACCACATAGGTTGTATAGAATAGAGAAGTACAAAAGTCCCAGCAATGAAAAGGGGGATGGAGGGAGGGTAACCTGGACTGCAACAGTGAATACACTCCAACATCTACATTTATGGTAGGTACACAACTGCACTATGTTCATCGTGTTTCACTGTTGTAGTCATTACACTTGGGTTGAATCCCAAAGCTGAGGTTGGGTGGCTGGGTCTAAATAGAATTAGGAGTGGCTATGAGGCCCTGCAGAACTGCAGTGGCAAAGCCTGCTCTGGATTTAGAGTAAAGAGGTAAGTGGCAGTGCTTGGTAAAAGTGTGCACTGAACTCCAAGTTGCAGCCTCCAAAATTTCCTTGGTTGGTACTCCTCTGAGAAAGGCTGCTGATGTGGCTGCTACCCTGGTCGAATGTGGCCTAATGCCCTTAGGCACTGATTTGCCATGTTGTGCATAGCAGAAACGACTGCAGTGTCCTATTCGTTTTGAAATGGTCTGCTTTGAGATGGCCTTTCCTTGTGATCCTGCAGCATATGCTACTAAAAGTTGCTCAGTCTTTCTGAAAGTCTTAGTTTTGTCCAAGTAGAAGCGTAGCTGCCTGTGCATGTCCAAAGAATGCAGAAGTCTCTCCCCTTGATTTTGGGGATTTGGATAAAAAGTAGGCAAATGAATGGTTTGATTGAGCCACACTGGATACTACCTTTGGCATAAATGTTGGGTTTGTCCTTGGAGAAACCCTGTCCGGGTGGAAAATGATAAAAGGTTCCACTGACATTAATGCCTGTAACTCTGAAACTCTTCTTGCTGAAGTTATTGCTAGGAGCAGAGCTGTTTTCCATGATAAGAATTTTATCTCAGCTGTATTGGCTGGCTCAAAAGGAGGCAGCGTGAGCTTTTCCAAGACAAAATTGAGATCCCATGCAGGTATTGGTGCTCTCCTTGGAGGTCTAATGTTTTTGGCTGGTCTGAGGTACTGCCTTAGCAGTGGATCTGAAAAAATAGGTGGTTCCGTATTGTAATGAGCTGAAATGGCAGAGGCATGGATCTTAATTGATGAGAAGGATAGGCCCTTGTCCAGCATCTCGGGCATTGTAAAATCTGAGGGATATTTGGAACAAGCGGTTCAATTCCTTGTGCCCGATTCCAAGCACAGAATCTCTTCCATTTTTCTGCATAAGATTTTCTGGTGCTGGGCCTCCTGGCTTCCAAAATGACATCCACAACTGCTTTAGAGGAGGTGTGTTCTGAGTGGTTATATTAATTGCCATGCAGTCAGATTTAAGGTTCTGAGTTGGCTGTGCAGGATCTGATTGTTTTGTTGGGTCAGTAGATGTGGAATTTGAGGTAAAGTCCAGGCTGGGCCTTGAGACAAGCTCTTTAGGATTGGGTACCAGTGCTGGCGTGGCCAGTCTGGGGCAATCAAAATCATTTTTGGCTTCTCTTGTCTGACCTTTAGGAGTACCTTGGGGAGGAGTGGCAGTGGTGGAAAGGCATAAACTGTCAGGGTTTTCCAGCTGAATGACAGAGCATCCACCTTTCATGCTTGTGTGTGAGAAGTCCTTGTGCAGAATCTCTGTAGTTGACAGTTGTGAGGGGAGGCAAATAGATCATGTCTGGGCATCCCCATTTCCTTATCATGCTGAAGATTTGTGGATCTAGTTTCCACTCGTGAGGGTCCATGAGGTTTCTGCTTAGTTAGTCTGCCAGAGTATTTCTTTCCTGGCAGGAATTGTGCTTGCAGATGCACTTGATAGGTCAATGCTGTGTTCCACAAGTTCATGGCTTGCCTGCAGACTGGGTAGGAATGTGTGCCCCCTTGCTTATGTACCACATGACTGTAGTGTTGTCCATCCTTAGCAATAGCTGTCCTGAATGGAGTAGATCCTTGAAGGCTGTCAGGGCATTCTGTACAGCTAGCATCTCTTTTTGATATGAAGATGCATTTGGCTTGCGGGCCACGAGCCCTGAATACATTTTCCTGCCATGTGTGCCCCCCAGGCATAATCCGATGCATCTATTAGTGTCTGCCTGGCTGTGGGTAAAGTGTGGCTGTCCTTTGTTGTGGTGACAGGCCAGTGCCCACCATCGAAACTCCTGTTGCAGGCAGGGAATGAGGATAATTACTGTTTCCAGGCTGTGGCAATGTTTTGAGTCCAAACACTTTTTAGATACCATTGTAGCTTCCTCGTATGCAGTTTTCCATATGGAATTAGCAGAATGCAGGATGCCATGAAGCCCAAAGCCTGCAGAATTTTTCTTGCAGGTAACTGGGTCTTTGTTGCCATCATTTGGAAGTAATGAGTCAGTTGCCTTTGTCTGGCGTGAGATAAGCCATTGGGGCAGTTGTATTTAAGCTTGCACCCAGGAATATTATCTCGAGAGGGCACTAGTTTTTATTTCATTTTGTTTACTGTGTACCCTAGGCAAAGTAATCTTTTTACAAATGCCAGATGCTTTAATAGAATGTGTATAGTGTGTCGTGTTAATACGTACTTCTCTAGTATTATAAAGTAGTTAGTTAGGGGTTTGAATCCTGCACTTGACAATTGTGTGTGTGTGTGTGATCTGCTTGAAACAGAACAACCTTTTTATGAAACTACAACAAGATCCCAGTTCGTATTAGGCAGAGCCCCTCACTGACTCTCAAGAGAAATCTTGATGAGTGGATGGGAGATCGTAAGTTTATCCCAGGGGTCACATCTGTGTCACTGCTAGACAGGGGCACAGTAAACTAATTCTATTATATAAGGGGACCTTCATTGTGTCACTACTAGACAGAGGCACAATATTCTAAATTTATTCTGTACATTTTTTGTACCATTTCCTGGGGTGGCAAAAGCCACATCACTATGGTTAGGCTTACAAATGCCCCAGGGCAGCCTAGTACTATACTATGAAACTAGGTCCTTGCTTTCTGCTTGAATAAGGCAGTCCAAGTAGGGATATATTTGAATTCCTTTTTGTCTGCAAAATGCAATTACTGGTGCCAGGCATTTTGTGAAGACCCTGGACGCAGTAGATAAGCCAAAGGGCAGTGCAGAGAATTGGTAGTGCATTGAGCCGGCTATGAATCTGAGGTATCTTCTGCAAGATTGTCTGATTGGGACATGCAGGTATGCCTCTCTGAGGTCCAAACTTACGAGCCAAGCCTTTTTGGCCAGCATGGCAGAAGTTGCTGTAGTGTCAACATTTTGAATTTTGGAACTTCCAGAAAAGTATTTAGACAGGTCCAGTATTGGTCTCTAAGCTTTGCCCTTTCTGGGTACGAAGAAAAGTCTTGAGTAAAATCCTTGCCCCTGCTCTTGATGTGGTACTCTTTGAATAGCCCTCATGTCCATGAGAGATGAAATTTGCTTTTGTGCCTCTGCCCACTGATTGGCAGGTCTGGCATACCTTTTGTCTTTGGCAGGGTGTGAAAGTGGAACCTGCAGTCCTGAGAAACAATATTCAGAACCCATTTGTCCTGAGTAATCCTGTGCCAATTTTGTGAGAAAAGTGCTAGCTTTCCCCCTAAGGGTGCTGCCAAAAGGCAAGTGCTAGGCATTGGCAGTGGGAAGTCAATGGGACTGTTTCCTATAAGGTTGTGATTTGTCTTCTCCGCTTTTGGAGGCAGGAGCAACCCATTGTTTAGGCCTGTATGAGCCCTGGGCCTGAGATCTGCCTCTAGGGCGTCTGTATCTGCCTCTTTGTGGCCTGTCTGACACTGGAAAGGACCAATTCTTAGAAGGCCAGTTCCTGCTAAATCTGGGTGGCTGAACCTGTAAGAAATCCTTGACTGTCTGCATTGATTTAGCTTTATCCTCCATTTTCTTTAACACCTCTTCTGCCTTAACACCAAACAAAGTATCCTGCTGTAATGTAGCATCCAATAATTTTGCTTTAACAGGATCAGGCAGACTCTGTTCTTTTAACCAAACATGCCTTCGAATGACAGAGCCTGTAACTGCGGCCCTGCAAGAAACCTCTAGTGAATCAAAACCACATTGCAAAGTATGTTTTCCCACTTGTTCAGCTGCATGCAATAAATCCCGCATTTCCTTGTTTTCAGGACATTGAGTTTGTCAGCATTTTCTGTTTTAGCAGAGACAGTTGGGTATTGCTGATATTTAAGCATATGAATTTAAAGCCCTTACAGCTGAAGTAGCAGAGGTGTAAACTTTTCCCCCCATCTGTCTAGAGCACTTGAATCCCTATCAGATGGATCAAGGTTTTTTGCAGTGGAAGCCTTGACCCCTTTGGGACCCTGAGATATAGTTTCTGGGTCAGCAGCAGGGTTTTTATAAAGAAATTTATGTGAATCTGGAACCCTGTAATACCTATCTGGCTTAACTGGTGCAGGGGGTAAAGAATCAGGAGACAGACTGGACTCAGAAAATACATCATCTACAATGTCTAGCACAGGAGGGATAGCAAGAGGCCTGTGTTGAGGCGATAAAAGAAAATCTCTGAGCCTTTTCTTGGATTCTGAATAATCTTGGCTCTCTCAGTGGAAATGCTCCCTCATGGTGTGCAGGGTTTCCCCAAAAGAATAGTCCTCAGGAGGAGAGACTGAAGGGATAGATTCTTCAGCATCAGAGTCCTCATAGGGAGGAATAGAATATCCCTGGTCTGAAGAGGAATCAGAAGAAATAGAAACCTGATCAGAGGAATCCGTTAGTGTCTTGCCTAGGCCTTTTATCAGGAGGGGGATGGGAACCCCTGATCAAAGTAATTAGGTCCTCGGACATTTTAAGAATCTGTTTCTTAGGCATGGATGACTGTCCAGGAGAATGCTGTACTTGTTTCTTTGTCTTTAAAGGTGTTTTAGACTGTCTTGGTTGCTGAAGTGGTCCTGATAGAAAGCTGTGTAGGTCTGAAAAAGTACAGTTTTGTACCTACCATAAATGTAGATGTTAGTGTTCACCCTGCAGCAGTCATCACACTTGGGTTATCCTGTCGTCAGGCGGTCCCGCAGTCGGCCGGATTTCCAAAGTCTTGGTCCCACGTCGGTTGCTGTCGCCTCATCCCTGACGTCAGTGCGCCAGGGGTATATATACTGCAACAGACGCCATCTTCAGTTTTTCTTGCCCCAGATGTTAGGTGCCCCCAAAAAGGTGATCCAAATTGGTACCAAAAGGTGTGAACACTGTACAGACACAAAATCCCTTCAGCTATAAGCAAATACATTAGTAAGGCATAACAAAGATTTAGCCAGTAGATCAGAGGGGTTGGAGGGAAGGTAACCTGGACTGCAGCAGGGTGAACACACTAACATCTACATTTATGGTAGGTACAAAACTGTACTATGTTCATCGTGTTACCCTGCTGCAGTCATCACACTTGGGTAGAGTCCCAAAGCTAAGGTAGGGTGGAGGCATCATAGAGGGTTAGTGGAGGCAATGAGACCCTGCAGAACTGCAGTGGCGAAGCCTGCCCTGGACTTAGAATAAAGAGGTAAGTGATGGTGTTTGGTGAAGGTGTGTACAGAACTCCAAGTTGCAGCTTCTAAAATTACCTTGGTAGGAACCCCCCTGAGAAAGGCTGTAGAGGTAGCTGTTGCCCTGGTAGAGTGGGATCTAATGGTAGGAGGAACTGGTTTCCCATGATGGATATAGCAGAATCTTATGCAATGGCCTATCCATTTAGAAATGGTTTGCTTGGATATGGCCCTCCCTTGAGAAGCTGTAGCATAGGAAACAAAGAGCTGGTCAGTTTTTCTGAAAGCCTTAGTTTTATCCAAGTAGTAACGAAGCTGCCTGTGAATGTCCAAGGAGTGCAGGAATCTCTCACCTTTGTTCTGTGGATTGGGGAAGAAAGTGGGTAGGTGGATGGTTTGATTTAAAGCTACACTGGAAACCACCTTAGGCATGAAGGAAGGATTAGTTCGTAGAGAAACTCTGTCTTGATGAAAAATGAGGAAAGGTTCCACTGCCATAAGTGCCTGTAATTCTGAGACTCTCCTAGCAGAAGTTATTGCCAGAAGCAGGGCAGTCTTCCAAGATAGGAATTGAAGGTCTGCAGAAAAAGCTGGTTCAAAGGGAGGTAGCGTTAGTTTTTCCAGAACAAATTTGAGGTCCCATGTTGTTGTGTAGGAGCTCTTCTAGGTGGTCTAATGTTTTTTGCCCCTCTGAGGAACTGCCTTAGGAGAGGATTTGAAAATAAAGGTGGATTTGTGTTGTAGTGAGCTGAAATAGCTGATGCATGGATCTTAATTGAGGAGAAGGAAAGTCCTTTATGCAACATCTCAGCTAAATACTGCAGAATGTGAGGCATATGAGGCTGAGTTGTGTCTTGGCCTTTAGCTTGGTTCCAAGCAGAAAACATTTTCCATTTGTTCGCGTAAGCCTTCCTGGTGCTTGGCCTCCTGGCTTCTAGAATAACATCCAGTACTGCTTGTGAAAGAGGTGCAGGATGGATACTTAAATGATTTGCCATGCAGCCAGGTTTAAGGTTTTGATCTGGCTGTGTAGAATCTGCTTGTTCTGCTGCGTGAGCAAATGAGGTATTTGAGGCAATATCCATGGTGGGCTTTGAGCCATATTCTTCAGTAGCGGGTACCAGTGCTGGCGTGGCCAGTCTGGGGCTATGAGAATCATTCGAGGTTTCTCCTTTTTGACCTTCAAAAGTACCTTTGTGAGAAGAGGTAATGGAGGAAAGGCATATGCTGTCAGGTTTTTCCAACTGAAAGAGAGCGTCCACTTTCCAAGCTTGATGGTGGAATGTCCTTTTGCAAAATTTTGTCAGCTGGTAGTTTTGAGGACTGGCAAACGGGTCTATATTTGGTAGGCCCCATCTTTGAGTTATCATTGTAAATATTTGTGGGTCTAGCTTCCACTCGTGGGGATTTTTGATGTTTCTGCTTGGGTCGTCTGCCAATGTGTTTTTCTGTCCTGGCAGGAATTGAGCTTGTAACTGAACTTGGTAGGCCAGAGCTGTGTTCCATAAGATTATTCTTGCCTGTAAAGAGGGTAGAAATGTGTGCCCCCTTGTTTATGTACCACATTACTGTGGTGGTGTCCGTCTTTATTGCAAGTTGTCCTGGCTGTAGTAGATCCTTGAAGGCTGTCAGAGCTTTCTGTACAGCTAGCATCTCTTTTTGGTTTATGTGCAGTTTTCTTTGTTCTGCAGTCCATAGGCCTTGAATGCATTGCCCTGCCATGTGTGCCCCCCAGGCATAGCCTGAAGCATCTGTTGTGATAGTTTGCCTGGGTGGGGGCAAGGTGACATGCCTGTGCCCACCATAGAAATTCCTGTTGAAGGCAGGGAATGAGAGATATCACTATGTCCAAGCTGTGGCTGTGTTGAGACCATATGCTTTTTAGGTACCACTGTAATTTCCTCATATGCAGTTTTGCAAATGGTATCAGAATGCAAGATGCCATGAAGCCCAAAGCCTGCAGAATTTTTCTTGCAGTTAATTGGGTCTTTATTGCCATTGACTTGAAATATTGAGTCAGTTGTAATTGTTTGTCTGGTGTAAGATAAGCCTTCTGGGCTGTTGTGTCCAAGCTGGCACCCAGGAATGTCATTTTGTGTGAGGGTACTAGTTTTGACTTCTTTTCGTTTGCTGTGTACCCCAGACAATTTAGTAGATGCTTCACAAAAGCCAGATGTTGTAGGAGAATGTCTTTTCTTTCTGCTTGGATGAGGCAGTCGTCCAGGTATGGATATATTTGAATTCCTCTTTGTCTGCAGTATGCAATTACTGGTGCCAGGCATTTTGTGAATACTCTGGGCGCAGTAGATAAGCCAAAGGGCAGTGTAGAGAATTGATAATGGGTTGAACCTGCAATGAAACGGAGGTATCTTCTGCAACTTTGATAGGGACATGCAGGTATGCCTCCTTGAGGTCCAACATTACCAGTCATGCTTCTTTGCCCAACATGGGAAGTAGCTGCTGTAGTGTTAGCATCTTGAATTTGGGAACTTGTAAGTACGTGCTTAGAATTGAAAGGTCCAGAATTGGTCTCCAAGCATTTTCTTTTCTGGGTACTAGGAAGAGTCTTGAGTAAAATCCTTGGCCTTGCTCTTGAGTTGGTACCCTTTGAATGGCTCTCATGGCCATGAGAGCTGTAATTTGTTTTTGAGCCTCTGCCCTTTGATTTTGTGGCAGGTTTGGCATTCCTCCTCTTATTGGCAAGGTGTGAAAGTGGAATCTGTATCCTCGTAAAATTATGTCTAGGACCCATTTGTCCTTTGTGACCATGTGCCAGTTGTCTGCAAATAGTGCTAGTTTTCCCCCCAGGGGGGGCTGACAAAAGAGCTTTGGCCAGCTGAGGTGTAAGTCATTGAGTTTGCTTTCTGGTGGATTGAGACTTGTCTTTTCCTCCCTTCTGGGTTGGAGTGCCCCATTGGCGAGGTTTATACTGAGCTTGTGGTTGTCCTCTGCCCCTTGGGCGCCTGTATTTACCTCTCTGAGGCCTGTCAGTGGCTGGAAAGGACCAATTGTTTGTTGGCCAGTTTCTGCTGAAGTGAGGGGGTTGTACCTGTAGGAAATCTTTGACTGTCTGCATTGATTTTGCCTTATCTTCCATTTTCTTTAAAACTTCTTCTGCTTTAACACCAAAAAGAACATCCTGCTGTAAGGGAGCATCTAGTAGTTTTGCTTTAACATGATCAGGCAGACTTTGTTCCTTTAACCAGGCATGCCTACGTATAACTGATCCAGTGACAGCTGCTCTGCAGGAGGCCTCTAAAGAATCAAACCCACATTGTAAGGTATGTTTGCCCACCTGCTCGGTGACGTGCAACAAATCGTGTACTACTTTCATTTCAGATTGTTGAGGGAGGGTGGTTATCTTTTGTTTTAACTGAGAGATCAGAAATTGCTGATACTTAAGCATATGAAATTGACAGTTTAGTGCTCTCATAGCTAAAGTGGCTGAGGTGTAAACCTTTTTCCCCCATCTGTCTAGTGATCTTGAATCCCTTTCAGTAGGTACTGGATTTTAGCCATGGAAGCCTTAGCCCCCTTGGGACCCTGGGAGATGGTCTCTGGGTCAGCTACTGGGCTTTTGTAAAGGAATTTGTGGGAATTGGGTACTCTCTAGTATCTGTCAGGCTTGGCCGGGGCAGGAGGTAGAGAGTCAGGGTTGAAACTGGATTCTAAATAGACATCATCCACAATGTCCAAAACAGGAGGGATGGCTAGGGGTCTGTGTTGGAGTAAAAGAAACTCTCTGAGCCTTTTCTTGGAATCAGAGTAATCCTGACCTTCCCAGTGAAAATGTTCCCTCATAGTGTGTAAAGTTTCCTCAAAAGAGAAATCCTCTGGAGGGGAAGTGAGGGAATAGAGTCCTCAGCATCAGAATCTTTATAAGGAGAGAAGGAATAGTCTTGGTCCTCAGAGGAATCTGAAGAAATAGACAGTTGTTCAGAGGAAGCAGAATCTTCCTCTTGTCTAGGCCTTTTGTCAGGAGGAGGCCGAGAACCCCTGATAAGAGAAATCAAATCTTCAGCCATCTTGAGCATCTGTTTCTTAGGCATAGGGCCTTGAACAGGAGACTGAAGTGAAGCCTTTTTCGATTTAGGAGTCTTCGACTTGGAAAACGTTTTGACTGTAAGAGTCGTCTGTCTGAAAACACCTTCAGAAACTTATGGCGTTTCAGAAGCACCGATGTCCTTGGAAGGTAAATAGTCAGAAGGGCCTGAAGTAAAAGGCTGCGTCGGCCTAGTACATTCCGTCAAAATATCTGTAGTGGTTTCTGGTTCCAGAACTGTGGTAGTCAGAGGCTGCATCGGAGCCTCACTGATAACCGGAGACCGGTTCAACCGAGGCCTCTGAATCGGGCTTGGGCCTGGGCTGTCTGTCCTTGTCCCTGTGCTTTTTGTGCACGCCGGTAGTCGGTAGCTCCGACGGCATGGTGTTATTAAATTTTCTACCAAAAAAGTGTTGTGCGAAATCAAATTGTCTTTTAATAGTACGTTTATTAAATCTAGCACCAAAACGACAAGTGACGTCGTTATCAGGGCCTAGGCAAGGTATGCAATAAGAATGAAAATCCTTATGAGGTATTTGCTTCCCAAAAGAAATACAATCGTTAACTTTTTCTGACATCAGTCTGAGGCAAGAAAAGTTTCCCCAACGGGGTACTTAGCTTTATAGAAGACTTCGGTCTGAAATTCGAATTCGAAAATCTTGGCCGACCGGCACTTGCGAACTGCTTCTGCTTCGGGCACCGCGCGGCAAGAAAGACTAAAGAAAATGGCGTCTGTTCCAATATATATACCCCTGGTGCACTGACGTCAGGGATGAGGCGATAGCAACCGACGTCGGACCAAGACTTTGGAAATCCGGCCGACTGTGGGACCGCCTGACGACAGGATAACCCAAGTGTGATGACTGCAGCAGGGTAACACGATGAACATCACCCTCAGAAGCCGATGCCTGCTCAGCAGCTCTGGACCCATCTGAGGGAATAGTTTCCGTAGGCCTAATACCTTGAGTTTCTGGCGGCCTAGTTGTCTCCACGTGGGAGTCTGAGGCGGCCTGTGGCTCTGAGGTAGCGGGTGTCGGGCTGCGAAAGCGCCTCGCTGTGAACCGACGACTGGCCTAGAAGAGGTTTGTCGTCTGTTTTGGACCTCGGATGCCTGTCCTTTTCTTTTTCCTTGCGTTTTTTATGAACTCCGGTCATCGGCATTATATAGTTAAACCTTCGGCCAAAGTAATGGAAAGCAAAATCGTACCGACGCTTAATAGTGCGTTGGTTAAATCTAGCACAAAACCGACACAAAACAGACAACTAGCAACGTCGTGGTCAGGGCCTAGGCAAGGAATACAGTAAGAATGAAAATCCTTATGAGGTATTTGCTTCCCACAAGAAATACAATTGTTAACCTTTACTGACATCGGTCTGGAGCAAGAAAGTTTCCCCAATGGGGTACTTAGCTTTATTGAAGACTTCGGATCTGAAATTCAATTTCAGGAGTCGGCCGACCGGCACTTGCGAGCTGCTTTTGCTTCGGGCACCGCGCGGCAAGAAAGACTGAAGAAAATGGCATCAGCTGCATCTTGTATACCCCTAGCGCACTGACGTCAGGGAAGAGGCGACAGCAACTGACGCAGGACCAGGACTTTGGAATTCAGGCCGACTGCGGGTAGCCTGCCAGCAGGATAACCCAAGTGTAATGACTGCAACAGTGAAACATGATCATCTTCTGTTACCTCTACTTCCCAATTTAAAAAAATTCTCAAAACCCACTACTTAAACTGGCTTTGCTCGTGTCACCCTCCAGGTTACACCATAACATCACTGTTGCTGGGATCCTACTTGCATCAAAACAGTGGCTCTCTACCTCCCATTCTCTTCTACTCTACCCAATGATAAATACCCTACACTGCAAAAAAAAAAAAAAAAAAAATTGTCTCTCATAAATGTATATTCTAATGCATTTACTTTCTTTTAGATATTTTAAAATTGTTAATTTCTGCTAAGTATGCTCAATTGTATAAATCTCCTGCTTGCTGTGATATTTGCTTCTTATCTTACCATATTGCATCTTTTGTACTGTACTTTACTGGAGCTTTTCTCCCCGGGCCTCTGCTGAAAATGGACCTGTCCAGTCAGACTTTCCCAGTAAACAAATGTAAAATAAATAAAATAAAAGCAACACAATATAAGAAAGCAAAAACTAACCTTTTCCTCACAGCAAGTTGTGGCAGGTCTGGGTGAGCTTTTCTAGTAAAGACAGTGACTTGGCCTTTGACCACCATTTGTCTACTGTAATAGAGAAATTATTCTATACCGCACAACTTATAAGCAACAACATGGCATCTAGGTCCAAAGATACCATTGTTCTACTCGGCTCTCAACAGATCAAACATTGAGTACAATGCCCCCCTTGATATGCACTGGACAAGGCATATGCAATAACTGGAGCATGCTGAGAGGTTCCTTACAAAAATATGTGTACACTTACCATATGTTGGACTGTATTCACTGTTGCAGTCATCACATTTGGATTATCTGCTTGTAAGTAGCCCTCAGTCGGCCTGATTAACAAAGTTTTGGGTCCTACGTTGGTTGCTGTCTCCTCTTCTGTGACGTCAGGTCATCAGGGGTATAAAACATGCAGCCGATGTCATTACATCATTTTTTTCTTGTCTAATGGGAAGCAATTATATCTATAAATATACAAGGTTATACCTCCAACAAAAACACAAATACACCAAAAAGCTTTTAAGCATTGTAAAGGAGAAGAGGTATACCCAAAAGAAGTCAAGGGGCTGGAGGGAGGGTAACCAGGACTGCAACAGTGAATACACTCTAACATCTACATTTACGGTAAGTGTACACAACTTTACTATGATGTTCATCGTGCATACAGCTGCAGTCATAACAGATGGGTTCTCCTGCCGTCAGGCGGGTCCTCGGTCGGCCGAATTCCAAAGTCTAGGTCCGGCGTCGGTTGTCGTCGATTCTTCCCTGACGTCAGTGTGACAGGGGTATAAAGGAACCAGCCGACACCATTTTCTTCAGTCTTTCTTGCCGCGCGGTGCCCGAAGCAGAAGCAGTTCACAAGTGCCGGTCGACCAGCTCCTGAAATTACGAAATTTGGAAACCGAAGTCTTCTTAAAAGCTAAGTACCCCATTGGGGAAACTTTTCTTGCCTCTGACCGATGTCAGACAAAGTTAATAATTGTATTTCTTGTGGGAAGCAAATACTGCATAAGGATTTCCATTCCCTCTGTATACCTTGTTTAGGCCCAGACCACGACGTCTCGGTCTGCTTTGTGCTACATTCAACAAACGCACTATTAAGCGTCGGGCGGAGTTCGCCCAGCATTATTTTGGAAAAGCATTTAACTATACTATGTCGTCGGATACTCCGACTCCGGTTTTGTCTAAAAAACGCAAAGACAAGGACCGACACACGAGGTCCGCGGCCTCTACCGACCACGCCAAAGCTGACTACACGTGGTCCGGTTCTCAGTGAGGCGCCTACGCAGCCCCTGATTACCGACTACACTTCTTTGACAGTGTCTCCTGTGACCGAGGTCGCAGGCTCCTTGGCCCAAACCCCAACTACTGATACCGAAGCCACTCTTGGCGCTGAAACTCAGAATGTGGACAGGTCCACCTCCACTCAAGGTGTCTTCAGA
The DNA here is from genome assembly GCF_019279795.1 of Protopterus annectens. Lineage (NCBI taxonomy): Eukaryota > Metazoa > Chordata > Ceratodontiformes > Protopteridae > Protopterus > Protopterus annectens. The sequence goes on from NC_056729.1 coordinate 1,952,120,341, forward strand.
CCTTCCTCTTCTTTCTCCATCAAGGCTTTCACAAAGTCTAAAGCAACCATGCACCCTAAGAGACCAGCTACACAGGGCCCATCTCCAGGCCCCATGCCTAAGAAACAGATGCTTAAAATGGCTGAGGATTTAATTACTCTAATCAGAGGTTCTCAGCCCCCACCGGACAAAAGGCCCAGAGTGGAGGAAGATCCCCCCTCCTCTGATCAGGGCTCCATTATTTCAGAGCACTCTGATGAAGAACATTCTTACTCCCCTAAAATACCAACAGTTTTTGTTATCACAATTGAAGAGTAAAATGTCACAACCTGAACAACCAGACTTGAAGGAGTTGCAGGATTTGATGCATAGTGCAGAACAAGTGGGTAAGCATACCTTACAATGTGGTTTTGATGCTCTAGAGGCCTCGTGTAGAGCTGCTGTTACAGGATCAGTCATACGTAGGCATGCCTGGCTCAAGGAACAAGCCTTGCCTGATCATGTCAAAGCTAAATTACTAGACGCCCCGCTTCAAAAGGATGTACTATTTGGTGCTAATGCTGAGGAGGTATTAAGAAAAATGGAGGAAAAGGCTAAATCAATGCAAACTGTGAAAGAATTTCTACAGGTTCAACCCCCACGTTTTAGTAGAAATTGGCCTTCCAAAAACTGGTCCTTTCCTGCCACAGACAGGCCCCAAAGAGGCAGATACAGGCACCCGAGGGGCAGAGGACAATCCCAAGGCTCGTATAGAGGCAGACAATGGCAAGCTCCTACACAAAGAGGTGGTGAGGACAACTCGCAATCTTTCAGAAAGCAAACCCAATGACTTTCCCCTTTGCATGCCAACCAGGTTTCAAGTGGCAGCCCCCTTAGGAGGAAAGCTGGCATTATTTTCAGAAAATTGGCATGTTGTCACAAAGGACAAATGGATCCTGGACATTATAAACAGAGGCTACAAATTCCATTTTCACACACTTCCAAAAATGAGAGGCATGCCAAACCTGCCACACAATCAAAGGGCAGAGGCATAAAAGCAAATTACAGATCTCAAACATGAAAGCTGTTCAAGAGGTACCTACACACGGACAAGGTCAAGGTTTTTATTCCAGGCTATTTCTGGTGCCAAGGAAGGGAAAAGATTGGAGACCTATTTTGGATCTATCCATCCTAAACACATTTCTACTGCACAAAATTCAAGATGCTCACTCTACAGCAACTTCTTCCCATGCTGGGCAAGGAGTCTTGGCTGGTAACATTGGACCTCAAGGAGGCATACCTGCATGTCCCAATCAGACAAAATTGCAGAAGGTACCTCAGATTTCTTGCAGGTTCAACCCATTATCAATTCTCTGTATTGCCCTTTGGCTTATCTACTGCGCCCAGAGTATTCACAAAATGCCTGGCATCAGTAATTGCCTACTGCAGATTTCAAGGGATACAAATGTATCCCTATTTGGACTGTCTGATCCAAGCGGTCAGCAAGCACATTCTTCTGAAATATCTGGCTTATGTAATAATGTTATTGAAATCTCTGGGATACACAGTCAACAAAAAGAAATCAAGGTTAATACCCTCTCGGAAGATAATTTTCCTGGGTGCCAATTTGGACACAAACACCCAGATGGCCTACCTCACGCCAGAGAAGCAGGGGCAACTAATACAATACTTCAAAACATTAGCAAATTGCACCAGGCTAACTGCAAGGAAAATCCTGCAGGCTCTGGGATTCATGGCATCTTGCATCTTACTAATCCCATGTGCAAAGCTGCATATGAGGAAACTACAATGATACCTAAAAAACATATGGTCTCAACACAGCCACAGTTTGGAAACAATAATACCACTAATTCCATGTCTGCAAAAGGAATTTCTGTGGTGGGCGCAAGCATGTCAAACAAACACAGGCCTTTCATTCAGCAAGCCTCAAGCAAATCAAGTCATCACAACAGACGCCTCGGACTATGCCTGGGGCGCACATGACAGATCGGTGCATTCAGGGCAAATGGTCCCAGAAAGAAAAGCACCTGCACATCAATCAAAAAGAAATGCTAGCAGTAATAAATGCTATGAAAGCTTTCAAGGACCTTCTACAACCAGGTCAATTATTGATAAGAACGGACAACACCACAGTCATGTGGTACATAAACAAGGAGGAACACATTCTTACCCCCTATGCAGACTGGCCATGTCACTTTGGAACATGGCCATGGACTTACAAATGGAACTACAAGCACAGTACTTGCCAGGCAAGGAAAACACGCTGGCAGACAACCTAAGCAGGAATATGACAGATCCACACGAATGGAAATTGCATCCAAAAGTTTTTACAGAAATAATACAAGAATGGGGAAGGCCAGACATAGATCTCTTTGCCTCCCACAAGAATCATCAATTGACAAAATTCTGCTCAAGGATCTTCCATCCAAAGGCCTGGAGAGTGGACGCTCTTTCTTTCAGTTGGACATCAATGACAGTTTATGCCTTCCCTCCTCTTCCTCTGCTGCCCAAAGTTCTATTAAAGACCAAAGCAGACAGACCAAAGATGAATTCTCATTGCTCCGGACTGGCCAAGGCAACACTGGTACCCACTCCTGAGGAGCCCGACGCATTCCCCACCATGGACCCTGCCTCTAATGCCTCTTCTGACTCAGCACAGTTTCAAAACTCTTCACAGCCAGCTAAAAACACTCAATCTAGCTGCATGGAAGATTCCTTAGCATCTCAACAGGCCCTACTCTCTAAGGAGGTGCAGGATGTCATTTTGAAGGCCAGAAGGCCATCAACTAGAAAAGCTTACTCCGCAAAATGGAAACGTTTTTGTGTCTGGAATGAGAAAAAGGGCCAGGATCCTGGAAAACTGAATTTACCTCAAATACTACAATATTTGGCTGAACTGCTAAGCAGTGGACTTTCTTTCTCCTCCATCAAGATACATGCCTCAGCCATTTCTGCAGAATACAACACTGATCCACCTTTATTCTCTCACCCTCTTTTAAGACAGTTCCTCAGAGGGGCTAAGAATTTAAGACCTCCAAGGAAACAACCAATACCTGCTTGGGATCTTAATTTCATTCTGGAAAAATTGACCTTGCCTCCTTTTGAGCCAGCTGTCTCATCAGATTTGCAATATTTGTCCTGGAAAACAGCTTTCCTTCTGGCTATCACCTCAGCTCGTAGAGTTTCAGAACTACAGGCTCTCATGGCTGTCCAGCCTTTTATCATCTTCCATCAGGACAGAGTTTCCTTACGAACCAACCCGTCCTTTATGCCTAAAGTGGTATCCAGGGTAGCTTTAAATCAGGCCATACATTTACCTACTTTTTATCCTAATCCTCAAAACAAAGGGGAGAGATTACTACATTCCTTGGACATCCACAGACAGCTGTATTATTATTTGGACAGAACAAAGCCTTTCAGAAAATCAGAACAGCTCTTTGTGGCCTATGCGGTAGGAGCTCAAGGGAAACCAATTTCCAAACAGACAATCTCAAAATGGATAGCCCACTGCATACGCTTTTGCTATTCCTTTCATGGCAAAACTGTTCCAACAGGCATTAGAACTCATTCCACCAGGGCCACAGCCACCTCTGCAGCCTTCCTCAGAGGAGTTCCTACCAAGGATATTTTGGAAGCAGCCACTTGGAGTTCTGTGCATACCTTCTCCAAGCACTACAACCTACCATTATACTCCAAATCTAGAGCAGGCTTTGCCACTGCAGTCTTGCAGGGCATTTTGGCTCCTCCTAGTTCCAACTAGTGCCTACCATCCCTTTCTTAGCTTTGGGATTCTACCCATCTGTTATGACTGCAGCTGTATGCACAATGAACATGGTACCGTTTTGTACCTACCGTAAATGTAGATGTTAGAGTGCTAATACAGCTGCAGTCCAGGTTTCCCTCCCTCCTTCCCCTCTTGGGACAGGCATTTAGGCCAACACATCCTCATACAACCTGATTGGGGTTTCATTTATGATGTATTTGCTTGCAACTACTGTATTTTGATTATATAGCACTGCATTATCACACAATTTTATTATTGCCTTCCTTCTGGGGGCACCTGACATCTGGGGCAAGAAAAACTGAAGAAAATGGCGTTGGCTGGTTCCTTTATACCCCCTGTCGCACTGACGTCGGGGAAGAATCGACGACAACCGACGCCGGACCTAGACTATGGAATTCGGCCGACCGAGGCCCCGCCTGACGGCAGGAGAACCCATCTGTTATGACTGCAGCTGTATTAGCACTCTAACATCTACATTTGTGGTAGGTACAAAACTGTACTTTCTTCGTGTTTCACTGTTGCAGTCATCACATTTGGGTAGATTCCCAAAGCTAAGGATGGGAGGAGGAATTTGGATAGCATCAGGACCAGCTATAAGGCCCTGCAAAACTGCAGTGGCAAAGCCAGCTATGGATTTAGAAAAAAATGGCAAATGGTAATGGTTGAAAGTATGTACAGAACTCCAGGTAGCAGCTTCTAGGGTGTCCCTGGTAGGTACGCCTCTGAGAGAGGCTGTACAGGTAGATGCAGCCCTGGCTGAGTGGTGTCTGATCCCCTGTGGGATAGGTTTTCCATGGTGCTTATAGCAGAAATGAATGCAATGACCTATCCATTTGGAGATGGTTTGCTTTGAAATAGCCTTCCCCTCTGTCCCTGCAGCAAATGTCACCAGCAGTTGATGTCCTTCATGGATGCATCTGCAGTCATAACAACTGGGTTGTCCTGTCGTCAGGCAGCCCTTCAGTCGGCCGGATTCCAAAGTCCGGGTCCGGCTTCGGCTGATGTCGCACTTCACCCAACGTCATCTCTGTTGGTCTTCGGGTATAAAAGCATCAGCCGACGCCATTTTCTCCAGTCTTTCTTGCCGCGTGGCGCCCGAAGCAGAAGCTGTTCGCAAGTGCCGGTCGGTCGGATCCAGAGATTACTTCTACCGAATACTACTTCGAAGACTTCTAAAGCTAAGTACCCCGTTGGGGACTCTTTCTTGCCTCAGCCGATGTCAGAAAAAGTTAATAATTGTTTAACCTGTGGGAAACAAATACCTCATAAAGATTTCCACTCTTACTGCCTGCCTTGCTTAGGCCCAGCCCACGACGTAGCAGCCTGTTCGTCCTGTGCTTCTTTCAACCGACAACGCTTAGACGCCGGTCGGAGTTTGCAGAACAGTTTTTCGGTTCTGATTTTGCATACATTATGCCGCCGGATCCTCCGACCACGCATTCTGCCAAAAACGCAAAGAAAAGACCGACATCGCGGTCCGCGGTTTCGGCGAAACCATGGTTAAGCAAATCATGAGTGTCTCGGTTTCGGCGAAACCGAAAACTGATCAAAATACAGCTGAATCTATCTCTACAACTGAGGTCCCTGCTAACACTCTTGAATCGGCCTCAGAAATTTTACCCACTACGGTGCTTACCACTGACTTATCAGACACCATTCCCTTGGATGTCTCTACCCCAGCACGTGGTGCTGCTAGGCCTCCAGCAGCCATGTCCATTAAGGCCTTCGCCAGGGCTAAAGCAGCCAAGACTACTAAAACAGTGCCTGTTAAACCCCCTCAACCAGGCCCTCTTCCAGTTCTCAAATGCTTACTTTGGCAGAAGATTTAATTTCATTAATTAGAGGATCTCAATCTCACCCAGACAGGGCCTCTCAGCCCCAGAGAAGAGACCTAGGGCAGAGCCCCATGAGCCAGTGTCCTCTGATGATTCTGCTGATGAATCAGACATAACTGACCAGCCAGAGGCTCCTTTCTCCAATTTTGAAGATTCTGATGCTGAAGAATCCATTCCAGCTGCTTCCCCACCAGAAGAATTCTCCTTTGGGGAAACCTTGCATGCCATGCGAGAACAGTTCCAATGGCAGCAACAGGATTTTTCAGACTCCAGGAAAAGACTTAGGACCTTTTGCACCTTCCACAGCACAGGCCCTTAGCTATACCTCCTGTTCTCTCTGTGGTGGATGATGCTTTCAATGATGTCTGCTCCGCTCCAGATTCTTTACCCCAGCCCCTGCCAAACCAGACAGATTTTACAGGGTGCCAGATACTCATCACCACCTTTACAAGGCCCCTCTTGCAGACTCCGAAACTATTTCCCAGGGTCCCAAGGCAGTAGCATGACCATAGCTAAAACCCTGTTCCTTCTGAAAGGGAAGCAAGGTCATTAGACAGATGGGGTAAAAAGGTTTACACTTCAGCCACTCTCTCAGCTAGAGCTTTAAACTGTCAGTTTCACATGATACAATACCAAGAGTTTATGCTTGATCAGTTAACTAGAAAACTAACCACTGATGAATCTCTTGATAAGAAATATGTATTAGAAATGGTAAATAACATACAGCAAGTTAGTAACCATTCTTTAAAATGTGGCTATGATGCACTGGAGGCTTCATTTAGATCAGCCATGACTGGCACTGTAATTAGAAGGCATGCATGGCTAAAGGAGCAAGCTTTACCGGATCATGTTAAATCTAAATTGCTAGATGCTCCTATGGATAACACAAGTTTGTTTGGTACACCTGCCCAGCAGGTTATGAAGAAAATGGAAGAAAAGGCAAAATCAGTCCAGACAGTTAAAGATTTCTTGCAGGTTCAACCCCAAGGTTTAGCAGGAACTGGCCTGCCAAAAATTGGTCCTTTCCTGACTCCACAAGACCTCAAAGGGGCAGGAATAGACGTTCCAGAGGCAGAAACCAATCCAGAGGAGGTGCCTACAGAGGACGACAGTGGCAAGGTAACAACAGAGGCACAGACTCAACACCTGCCACTACATCAACACAGCCACAGTGACTTAATCCTAAACCCGCCTACCAGGGAACAAATAGCAGCTCCTCTAGGCGGAAAACTAACCTTATTTTCAAAAAACTGGCACCACATAACAAAGGACAAGTGGATTTTACGAACCATAGATCAAGGTTACCGGTTCCACTTCCACACTTTACCAGACAAAAGAGGAATGCCAAATCTACCTCCAAATCAAAAGACAGAGGCTCTACAACAGATAATGGAGTTAGCAAACATGAGAGCTGTGGAGAAAGTGCCAACAGCAGAGCAAGGAAAGGGGTTCTACTCCAGACCATTCCTAATTCCAAGAAAGGAAAAAAGTTGGAGACCAATTCTAGACCTGTCCACCCTGAATACTTACATCATTGTCCCAAATTCAAAATGCTGACCCTACAGCAACTTCTTCCCATGCTGGGCAAGGAGTGTTGGCTGGTAACTCTAGATCTCAAGGAGGCATACCTGCACGTCCCCATTCGACCAATCTGCAGAAGATACCTCAGATTTCTTGCAGGATCAGAGCACTATCAATTCTCAGCATTGCCCTTTGGCTTATCTACTGCGCCCAGAGTATTCACAAAATGCCTGGCATCAGTAATCGCCCATTGCAGACTACAGGGAATTCAAATTTATCCATACCTGGACGACTACCTGATACAAGGAGACAACAAAAGCAAGCTGACAACAGATTTACAAAGGGTCATTTACTTGCTTCAAGCACTGGGATACACAGTCAATTTACAAAAGTCAAGACTGATACCATCCCAGACAAGGACTTTCCTGGGAGCGGAATTGGACACAGTAAGACAAATGGCATTCCTAACTACAGAAAAACAAAAAGAACTCCCTCTTTACTTTTTGGCACTAACAAAACTGAACAAGTTAACAGCAAGAAAGGTACTGCAGGCCTTGGGTTTCATGGCATCATGCATAATCTTGGTTCCATTTGCCAGACTACATATGAGAAAACTACAGTGGTACCTAAAGAATTTATGGTCCCAACACAGACACAGCCTAGAAACGGAAATCCCACTAATACCATGCTTAAAACAGGAGTTCCTATGGTGGGCTCAGGCATGCCAGTCAAACCCAGGCCTGCCCTTTCGCAAGGGTCAAGCAAGCCAGACCATCACAACAGACGCTTCAGACCTAGGATGGGGGGCGCATATGCTGGACAAATGCGCATAAGGATTGTGGACACAGGACCAACTTCACCTGCACATCAACCTAAAAGAAATGCTGGCAGTAAAACTGGCAATCCAAAAGTTCAGACCATTTCTCAAGGAGGACCACTTGATGATAAGGACAGACAACACCACAGTCATGTGGTACATCAACAAACAGGGAGGCACTCATTCTTACCCCCTATGCAGAATGACTTTGGAGCTGTGGACCCTGGCACTCAGCTACAACATCCAGTTACAGGCATTATTTGTGCCAGGAAAAGAAAACTCTCTAGCAGATATGTTAAGCAGGACCACATCGGATGCCCACGAATGGCAGCTGCACCCGGATATCTTCAAGACCATCTCAAAGAAATGGGGAATGCCTCAGATAGATCTATTCGCATCACCTCTCAATCACCAGCTCAAAAAATTCTGCACAAGGACATTCCACCCACTAGCATGGAAAGTGGACTCGCTCTCCTTCAGCTGGAAAGGCCTAACAGCATATGCATTCCCACCTCTTCCCTTGATACACAAAGTACTACTAAAAATCAAGGAGGAACGTCCAAGGATAATCCTGATAGCTCCAACTGGCCAAGACAGCATTGGTACCCACTGCTGAGGAGCATGTCTCGGAACAATATGTGGCCAATTCCCTTGATGCCTTTGATGCTAACTCAGAACAACTTCAGCACCATGCATCCAAACCTAAAAACGCTGCAACTGACTGCATGGAACATCACATAGCAGCTGCTAATACAGAACTTTCACAAAGACTTAAAGACATTATTCTTGAAGCACGCAGGCCTTCAACTAGAAGGAATTATGCTGGGAAATGGAAAAGGTTTGTCATTTGGAGTTCTGAAAGAGGAAAAGATGTATCAAACATAGATATGCCTAACATTCTGGAGTATCTGGTCAACTACTTCATTCAGGCCTGTCCTACTCCTCCATCAAGATTCATGCATGAGCTAGTTCAGGAGAATACAGCTTTGAGCGACCTGTTTTATCGCACCCTTTGCTCAGGCAGTTCCTCAGAGGAATCAAGAATGTAAAACCTCCAAGGAAACCACCATTGCCAGCTTGGGACTTGAACTTTGTGCTAGAAAAATTGACACTATCACCTTTTGAACCAGCAGCAACAGCAGACCTACAACACCTGTCATGGAAAACTGCTTTCCTACTGGCAATTACTTCAGCAAGGAGGGTTTCAGAACTACAGGCCTTAATGGCAGTGCAACCCTTTCTAATTTTCCACCAAGATAGAGTGTCCATGAGGACTAATCCTACATTTATGCCTAAGGTGGTATCCAGAGTGTCTTTAAACCAGGCAATCCACCTGCCTACCTTCTTTCCCAACCCACAAAACAGAGGGGAAAGAATACTGCATACCTTGGATGTACATAGACAGCTACGCTACTACTTGGACAGAACAAAAAATAGCAGAAAGACTGACCAACTTTTCGTAGCCTATGCAACAGGAAGGGAAGGAAAAGCTATTTCCAAACAGACAATCTCCAAATGGATAGGAAATTGCATACGATTCTGTTACTCCTTCCATGGAAAACCAATTCCACAGAACATAAGACCTCATTCTACAAGGGCAACAGCCACTACCACAGCCTTCTTACGAGGAGTGGCTACCAAAGACATTATTGAGGCGGCTAATTGGACCTCCGTGCATACATTTGCCAAGCATTATAATTTACCTCTATATTCCAGATCCCGAGCAGGGTTTGCCACTGCTGTTCTGCAAGGGATCCTAAACACACCATAATTTACTTTTATCCTCCTCCCTAGTTGGCTATGGTATTCTACCCAGTTGTTATGACTGCAGATGCATCCATGAAGGACATAGTACAGTTTTGTACCTACCATAAATGTAGATGTCCGAATTGGATAGCATCTGCAGTCAGGATTACCCTCTCTCCTTCCCCTCTGTGGTACTCCTAGGTGTTTACCCTTCTAATAGCTAGCTAGTGGGGGGATTTCTTTCATGGTGTATTTGTTTGTATTTATGTACATACATGCTTATTTTTGTGTTTACCTCTATCTTTTGGAAACATTGGCATCTATCCAAAATTTTTTAGCCTTCTATAGGGCTTCTGGCATCTGGGGCAAGAAACACTGAAGAAAATGGCGTCGGCTGATGCTTTTATACCCGAAGACCAACAGAGATGACGTCGGGTGAAGTGCGACATCAGCGAAGCGGACCCGACTTTGGAATCCGGCCGACTGAAGGGCTGCCTGACGACAGGACAACCCAGTTGTTATGACTGCAGATGCTATCCAATTCGGACATCTACATTTATGGTAGGTACAAAACTGTACTTTCAGATTTCCTTTGAGGTTTACTCCTGTCCAAGTAGAATCTAAGTTGTTTGTGCACATCTAAGGAGTGCAGTATCCGTTCCCCTTTGTTCTGTGGATTAGGAAAGAAGGTTGGCAAATGAATGGACTGATTAAGGGCCACACTGGATACCACCTTTGGCATGAAAAAGGGATTGGTCCTGAGGGACACCCTGTCCATATGAAAAATGATGAAAGGCTCCACTGCCATAAGGGCCTGTAATTGATACCCTTCTTGCTGAAGTGATTGCTAAAAGGAAAGCTGTTTTCCAAGAAAGGAATTTTAAATCTGCAGTAGCAGCTGGCTCGAAAGGAGGAAGGGTGAGTTTCTCCAATACAAAATTAAGGTCCCACGCTGGAGTTGGAGCTCTCCTGGGTGGTCTTAAATTTTTGGCCCCTCTGTGGAACTGCTTGAGCAGTGGATGAGAGAAGAGGGGAGGTTTTGTGTTATAATAAGCTGAAAGGGCTGAGGCGTGAATTTTTATTGATGAAAGACAGGCCCTTGTGAAGCATCTCAGTTAAGTATTGTAAAATCTGAGGTACATGGGGCACTGCTGTGCTCATCCCTTGAGAATGGTTCCAGGCACAGAATCTTTTCCATTTTTCAGCATAAGATTTTTTAGTACTAGACCTCCTTGATGTTCATCACTGGTTTACTGAGGGTTGGTAAAGGAGAAATTAAGTAATTAGCCAGGCTGCTAGGTTCAGTGTTTGAAGCTGAGGGTGCAGCATCTGGTTCTCCTGCTCAGACACCAGGGTAGGAGTCTGAGGCAGGTGCCATGGGGCCCACAGTGACACACTGCGCAGGAGGGGGTACCAGTGTTGGCGTGGCCAGTCTGGTACAATCAAAATCATCCTTGGTTTGTCTTGTTTGATTCTTAGTAGTACTTTGAGAGCAGAGGAGGAAAGGCATAAACGGTTAGGTTTTTCCAGCTGAAGGGCAGAGCATCCACTTTCCAAGCTTGTCTGTAGGTTGTCCTTGTGCAAAAACTTTTTCCAATTGATAGTTCTGGGGGGAGGCAACCAGGTCTATATCTGGGCTCCCCCATTTGCTTGTCAACATGTTGAAAATCCTTGATCCTTGGTTCCAGTTTCCACTCGTGTGGGTCCATGAGATTACAGCTTAGTCTGTCTGCCAGTGTATTTAGTTTTCCTGGAAGGAATTGAGCTTGTAGATGCACCTGGTAGCTCAAGGCTGTGTTCTACAATGCCATGGCTAGTCTGCAGAGGGAGTAAGAATTTGTACCACCTTGCTTGTTTATGTACCACACAGTGGTGTTGTCCGTCTTTACCATTAATTGTCCTGGAAGAATGTGGTCCTTGAAGGCTGTCAGAGCATTCTGTACAGCTAATATTTCTTTTAGATTGATGTGCAGGTGCATTTGACTTGGGTTCCATTTGCCCTGAATGCACTTCCCTGCCAGGTTCGCCCCCCCATGCATAGTCATGCATCTGTTAGAGTTTAGGCGGCAGGGGGTAGTGTGAATGGTAGTCCCTTGATGTTATTCGTGTTTCACTGTTGCAGTTATTACATTTGGGTTATCTGCTTGCAGGTAGCAGTCAGGCAGCCTGGTTAACAAAGTCTTGGGTCCTGCATCAGTTGCTGTCCCTTCTTCCATGATGTCAGGTTGCCAGGGGTATAAAACATGCAGCCGATGCCATTACACCAGTCTTTCTTGCCGTGCCCAAAGCAGAAGCAGTTCGCAAGTGTCGGTCGGCAGACTCCTGAAATTTTCGTTTTCAAGTTTCAGAACCGAAGTTTTCAACTAAAGCCAAGTACCCCGTTGGGGAAACTTTTTCTTGCTCCTTACCGATGTCAGTAAAAGTTAATAATTGTATTACTTTTGGAAAGCAAATACCTCATAATGATTTTCATTCGTACTGTATTCCTTGCCTAGGCCCTGACCACGACGTACCTTGCTGTCGGTTTTGTGCTTTATTTAATCAGCGCACTATCCATTGTCTGTATATTTTCACCTCTAAATATTTCTGTTCTTGGTTTAATTATCCAGAAATGTCATCAGTTAGCCATCAGACTACCGGGATTCCGAAAAAACGCAAAGATAAAGACAGCGACAGGCTGCCAAGGTCCAAAACCGCCGACGTCACTTCTAAGCCATTCGCCGGTACTCAGGCGCTTTTGCAGCCCCTGATACCCGCTACTTCTGATTTGCAGGCCTCTGAGACCCATTCGGAGTCTGGTATGTCCCGACATGCTTCAACTTTGGAACCCACGGATGTCTCTACCTTGGATGGGTCTGGAGCCGCTGTGCAGGCACCGGCTTCTGAGGGTGTATTTAGGCCTATGGACTTTCATATTAAACCAATGCCTCCTTTACTTAGGCCTAAATCTTGATCCATGCCTAAAAAATGGATGCCCAGGCCACATGCTCAGGCCTCTATGCCTAAAAAACAAATAAGAATGGCGGAAGATCTAATAACATTAATCAGGGGTAGCCAACCCCACCCCCCCCCCTTCTAAGAGGCCTAGGACTGAAGTTGATTATGAATCTTCTGATCAGGATTCTGTTTTTTCTGATTCTTCTGATGATCTGGATTTGCCCTTATCTACTCATGAAGATTCTGATGCAGAGGACTCCATTCCCTCTGCTTCCCCTCCTGAGGATTTTTCTTTTGGGGAAACCTTACATACTCTAAGGGAACATTTCCACTGGGAAAGCCAGGATTTTTCTGACTCAAAAAAGAGGCTTAGGGATTTCCTTCTCTTACCTCAGCATAGGCCTTTAGCTATTCCTCCTCCTGTACTGGACATTGTTGATGCTTTTTCGGAATCTAGTTTGGCCCCTGATTCCCTGCCTCCTGCTCCCACAAAAAATGAAATACTATCGGGTCCCAGAGTTCCACAAGTTCCTTTTTAAAAATCCTACTGCAAATCCAGAGACTATTTCACAGGGGCTCAAGGGCATTAAGGCTTCTACTACTAAAACTCCTACCTCTTCTGATAGACTCCAGGGTGCTGGATAGATGGGGTAAGAAGGTTTACACTTCTGCAACCTTGGCCATTAGGGCTTTAAAAGTACAGTTTTGTACCTACCATAAATGTAGATGTTCGAAGATCCACATTGCTGCAGTCCTAACACTTGGGTAGTCCGCTGTCCCTCGGTCGGCCCGAATATCAGAGTATAAGGCTGACGTCGGTCAGGGCGCATTTGACTGACATCAGAACGTCAGGGTACAAATGCGCATGACCGACGTCATATCCTCAGTCTTTTCTTGCCCCAGATGTCAGAAGACCCTAAAGAAAAAGGTCAAAACCCACAGGCAACAGCTAAACAACCAACCAGCCTAACACCAAGAATATGTACAATATATACAATATATACAATAAACACAATATACCTCAGATGGATAACCCAACCCACACAACCACCTCAAACTACAGAGGGAAGGAGGAGGAATTGACTGCAGCAATGTGGATCTTGAACATCTACATTTATGGTAGGTACAAAACTGTACTATGTTCTTCATCTCACATTGCTGCAGTCCTAACACTTGGGTAGAATCCCAAAGCAGAGGTAAGGGAGGATGGCTAAACTATAATGAAGCAGGAGCTGCCAGAATGCCCTGCAACACAGCAGTGGCAAACCCAGCCCTGGATTTAGAGTACAATGGAAGGTGGTAATGCCTAGAGAAGGTATGCACTGAACTCCAAGTGGCTGCCTCCAAAATATCCTTAGTTGCCACCCCTCAAAAAGCTGTTGAAGTGGCAGTAGCCCTAGTGGAATGAGGCCTAATCCCAGCTGGAATCTCTTTGCCATGATGGGAATAACAGAAAGCAATGCAAAATCCAATCCACTTAGAAATAGTTTGTTTTGACACGGGCTTGCCCTGAGAGCACAAAGCAAAAGAAACTAATAACTGCTGAGATTGCCTGAACCCTTTAGTTCTGTCCAAATAATATCGCAACTGCCTGTGTACATCTAAAGTGTGCAAAATCTTTTCCCCTTTATTTTGGGGATTTGCATAAAAAGTAGGCAAATGAATAGTTTGGTTTAAAGCCACACTAGAAACCACTTTAGGCATAAAGGAAGGATTAGTACGTAAAGATACCCTATCCTTATGGAAAATTAAGAAAGGCTCAACTGCCATAAGGGCCTGCAATTCAGAAACCCTTCTTGCAGAGGTAATGGCCAACAAAAAAGCAGTCTTCCATGACAAATATTTCAACTCAGCAGTAGCTGCAGGCTCAAAAGGTTGTAGAGTGAGTTTCTCCAACACAAAATTGAGATCCCAAGCAGGAGTAGGAGCCCTTCGTGGGGGTCTTATATTCTTTGTCCCTCTAAGAAATTGCTTGAACAAAGGATGAGAAAACAATGGTGGGTCACAGTCGTAGTGAGCTGAAATTGCTGCAGCATGAATCTTAATAGAAGAGAAGGACAAACCTTTGTCTAATAACTCAGTAAGATATTGAAGAGCCACACTTAAATCAGGCTCAGAAACATCCAAATCCTTAGCTGCACTCCAAAACAAAAATCTCTTCCATTTATCTGCGTACACTTTCCTTGTACTAGGCCTTCTAGCTTCCAAAATCACATTCAAAACTTGTTGTGGAAGTTGAGACCCTCTATGGTTTAAAACAGAATATGCCAGGCTGTTAGATGAAGAGAGTGAAGTTTGACATTGAGCAAATGACTGTCCTCCTGGGACAACAGATGTGGAATCAAAGGCAAAGGCCATGGAGGCTTCCGCACTAGACTTCTCAGTAATGGGTACCAGTGCTGCCGAGGCCAATCTGGAGCTATCAAAATCATCCTTGGCTTGTCCTGTCTGACCTTCAGAAGTACCTTTGGGAGGAGAGGCAGAGGTGGAAAGGCAGACACATGAAGATTTTTCCAACTGAAAGAAAGAGCATCCACTTTCCAGGCTGTGGGATGAAACCTCTTTGTGCAAAACTTTGGCAGCTGATGGTTTAGTGGAGAAGCGAACAGATC
Organism: Protopterus annectens; assembly: GCF_019279795.1. Lineage (NCBI taxonomy): Eukaryota > Metazoa > Chordata > Ceratodontiformes > Protopteridae > Protopterus > Protopterus annectens. The sequence continues at coordinate 1,952,135,572 of NC_056729.1, forward strand.
TATGTCTTGAGTTCCCCAGGACACTGTCAAATTCTGAAATACATGAAGATCCAGTTTCCACTCGTGGGGATCCATGATTTGTCTGCTTAACACATCTGCTAAGGAGTTCTGTGCTCCTGGCAGAAACCTTGCCTGAAGACTTAGTTGTAAACTGAGAGCAGTCTCCCACAAAATCATTGCTTGCCAGCATAGAGGATAAGAATGTGTTCCTCCTTGCTTGTTGATGTACCACATGACAGTTGTGTTGTCTGTTAGAATCAACACCTGCCCTGGAAGAAGTAAATCCTTGAAAGCTATTAATGCAAACTGGACTGCTAACATCTCCTTCAAGTTGATATGTAGATGCTGTAGTCTGACAGGCCACTTGTCTTGTATCCACTTTCCGTTTAGATGAGCTCCCCAAGCTTTGTCCGAGGCATCTGTCGTTAAAATTTGACTCGCCTCTGGCCGGGTCACAGAGAGTCCCTTGTTTAGGTGACATTCCTGAGCCCACCACAAAAATTCCTTTTGAATGCAAGGTATTATTGGAATGACAGTGTCCAGATCCTGGCAGTGCTGTGTCCATACATTCTTGAGATACCATTGCAACTTCCTCATATGCAGTTTGGCATTGGGAAGCACCAGAATACAAGATGCCATGAACCCTAAGGCTTGAAGGACTGTCCTTGCAGTCAGCCCGGACTGAAGAGATAGATGATGGAAGTAAAGGGAAAGATTCTTTTGTTTGTCCGGGGTTAGAAAGGCCATCTGGGATGCTGTATTCAGTCTTACACCCAGAAAGCACATGTCTTGAGAGGGTACTAGACTGGACTTTATTTCGTTCACAGAATACCCCAGGCATCTTAGCACTGCTATCACATATTCCAAATGACGAAGAAGCTCTTCCCTTCCTTGAGCCAGAATCAGGCAATCGTCCAAATAAGGATAGATTTGTATTCCTTTCAGCCTGAAGAAAGCTATCACTGGAGCCAGAACTTTCGTAAATACTCTGGGCCCAGTAGATAAGCCAAAGGGCAATGCAGAGAACTGATAGTGAGAAGTCCCAGTCCGAAAACGCAGATACTTCCTGCAACTTAGTCTGATAGGAACATGAAGGTATGCCTCTCTGAGATCCAAAGTTACCATCCAGTGATCCTTGCCCAGCAGAGGTAAAAGTTGCTGTAACGTCAACATCTTGAACTTGGGAATGTCCAGATAAGTGTTGAGGATAGATAAATCCAAAATTGGTCTCCACGTGTTCCCCTTTTTTGGTACAAGGAACAGGCGAGAATAAAATCCTAGGCCTCTTTCTGGCATAGGAACCGGCTGTATGGCCCCTATTTGGAGTAACAGAGAAATTTGCTTGTGAGCCTCTATTCTTTGTTGAGGAGGAATGTCTGGCATGCCCTTGAAAGGAGGCAAGGTATGGAAATAAAACCTGTAACCGTGATGTATGATGTCCAATACCCATCTGTCTTGGGTAATCAACCTCCAATTTTCTTTGAAAAGTGCCAACCTTCCTCCCAAAGGTGCTGCCAGGCGAGAAGGTTCTGGCAGCTGAAAAGGTAGGTCATTGGGTTTGTTTACGAAAGGACTGACCCCTGCCCTCACCTGAAGACTGTGCAGGAGAACTCCTGTCCTAGGCCTGAAAGAGCCCTGACCTCTGCCCCTGCCACGCCTAGATCTACCCCTAGACTGGGAATCATAAGAAGGATACGTCCACCCCTTAGTAGGCCAATTTCTACTAAACTTGGAGGCTGAACCTGCAAAATTCTTTAACAGTCTGCATAGACTTAGCCTTGTCTTCCATTTTCTTTAAAACTGCCTCAACAGGAGAACCAAACAAGACATCAGATTGCAAAGGGCATCCAAAATCCTAGTTTTAACATGGTCAGATAAATTTTGATCCCGCAGCCAGGCATGCCTGCGAAGAACTGACCCAGTGGCAGCCACCCTGACGAGGCCTGTACAGCATCAACACCACATTGCAAAGAGTGCTTACCCACCTGTTCAGAAACATGCACTAAATCTTGTAACTCTTTACAATCAATACCTTCCGCCAGAGCATCAACCTTAGATTTCAACAGTGAAAGGAGATAATTTTGATATTTCAACATGTGAAACTGGCAATTCAAAGCTCTCATGGCTAGAGTGGAAGAAGTATAAACTTTCTTTCCCCATCTATCCAAGGCCCTGGCCTCTTTATCTGCAGGAACCGGATTCTTGACAACAGAAGCTTTAACACCCTTAGGCCCCTGGCTAACAGTTTCAGGGTCTGCCCTAGGACTCTTAAAAAGATACTTATGAGCTTCAGGTACCCTGTAATACCTATCAGGTTTAACAGGAGCAGGAGGCAAAGAATCGGGATTAAGAGAAGCCTCTGCAAATACATCTTCCACCACATTTAGAACAGGGGGTATAGCCAAAGGCCTATGCTGGGGTAAAAACAAAAATTCCCTAAGCCTTTTCCTGGAATCAGAGAAGTCCTGACCTTCCCATTTAAAATGCTCTCTCATGGAGTGAAGGGTCTCTGAAAAAGAAAAATCCTCAGGAGGAGAAGCTGAAGGAGTAGAATCATCCACATCAGAATCAGAATAATGAGCATACTCCTGTAAGTCTTCAGCCAAGACTCAGACACATCCAAGCCTGCTCCCAATCCCCAACACTGGTTCCATCCTAGGCCTTTATCAGGAGGGGCATAGAGCCTCTAATTAAAGTAATTAAATCTTCTGCCATTTTAAGCATGTGCTTCTTGGGCACAGAACCTGAAGAACTAGGAGTAACACCCACAGAAGCTAAACTAGACCTGCCTCTAGGAGAAGCCTTGGAAGCAGAAAGAGAGGGCCTAGACCCCTTAGGAAGGGAGGGAGTACAGTAATTTGAGAAGCCCCTACAGCCTGACCTGCCTCCTGGGAGGCCACATCCTGTAAAATCAAAGTTTCCCCCTGAGACTCCAGAGAGGCCTCCGGAACCACCGGTTCCACTGACGCCTCTAAAGAACCGGCGTCCGGTTCGGACGACTCTCTAACCTAGGTTTAACTGCCTTGTCCTTGCGCTTCTTTGAGGAAGCCGCCGGAGCATCCGACGGCATTCTGTAATTGCACCGCTTCCCAAAGACCAACCTGGCACAATCCAACCTCCGCTTTATAGTGCTTATTGAACCTAGCACAAAAGCGCACCCAACAACGCCGTGCTCAGGTCCCAAACAAGGTATACACAAATTATGGTAATCCCTATGCGGTATCTGTTTCCCACAAGAAATACAGTTATTCACTTTTTCTGACATCCGTAAACCACTGAGGCAAGAAAAACCAAAATATTCCCAACGGGTACTTAACCAACTCTGACTTCGGTCTGAAACTCCGAAAAATTTCAGAACGCCGAACGGCACTTGCAACACTGCTTCTGCATCGGACCATGCGGCAAAAAAGACTGAGGATATGACGTCGGTCATGCGCATTTGTACCCTGACGTTCTGATGTCAGTCAAATGCGCCCTGACCGACGTCAGCCTTATACTCTGATATTCGGGCCGACCGAGGGACAGCGGACTACCCAAGTGTTAGGACTGCAGCAATGTGAGATGAAGAACATCTGCCAGTTTCATATGTTAAAGTATCAGCAACATGTTATCGGACTGCTTAAGCAGAAAATTATAATTCCTGACTCTGTGGAAAATAAAGAATTACAGGATTTAATGCATTCTGCTGAACAAGTTGGAAAACACTTTGCAATGTGGGTTTTGATTCATTAGACGCCTCTTGCCAGGCTGCTGTTATTGGGTCTGTGCTCAGAAGGCATGCTTGGCTTAAGGAGCAATCTTTGCCTGATCATGTTAAAGCTACATTGTTGAATGCTCCTTAAAATCAGGACCGCCTGTTTGGCAACAAGGCTGAGGAATTTCTTAAAAAGATGGAAGATAAAGCTAAATCTATGCAAACTGTTAAAGATTTTTTACAAGTTCAGCCTCCTGGATTTAGTAGGCACTGGCCCTCTAAGAATTGGTCCTTTCCGGCCCCTTCCAGGTCTTCTCAAACCAAGACACAGCAAAAATCCCAGGTTTCAGTCCCAGGGGACACAAAGAACTAAGCAGTGGGGGGCCTCCTCTTCCAAATCTTGGAATAATAAGACTCCCCCCATGGCAAACTGTCTCAATGACTTCCTTTTAAAATTTTCAAGCACTTATCAACTGACTGCCCCTTTGGGGAGGGGGGGGGGGATTGCTCTTCATGCAAAGAACTGGGAACTCATTACCCAGGACAAATGGCTTTTAAATAGTGTCCCAGGGATACAGATTTCACTTCCACACATTGCCAACACCAAGCGGGTGGCCGGACCTACTCCCAAATCAGTGGGCAGAGGCCCAAAAACAAGTACTTTCTCTCTTAAGCATGGGGGGCTATTCAACTGGTACCAGAAGAGGAAAAGGGACACTGTTTTTACTCGAGACTTTTCCTGGTACTCAGAAAAGACAATTCATGGCGTCCTATCCTGGACCTGTCTACTCCTATCACCTTTTTAGAAATTCCAAAATTCAAGATGCTGACTCTTCAATTACTTCCTATGCTAGGCAAAGATGTCTGGTTGGCATCACTAGATTTAAAAGAAGCATACTTGCACATCCCAATCAAGGAATCTTGCAGAAGTTACCTACGCTTCAAAGCAGGCTACATGCACTATCAGATGTTCATCGTGCATACAGCTGCAGTCATTACAGATGGGTTATCCTGCCATTAGGCGGGTCCTCGGTCGGCCGAATTCCAAAGTCTAGGTCCGGCGTCTGTTGTCGTCGCTTCTTCCCTGACGTCAGTGTGGCAGGGGTATAAAAGAGGCAGCTGACGCCATTTTCTTCAGTCTTTCTTGCCACGTGGTGCCCGAAGCAGAAGCAGTTCGCAAGTGCCGGTTGGCCAGCTCCTGAGATTTACGAAAGTATTTCAGCCGAAGTCTTCTTTAAAGATAAGTACCCCGTTGGGGAAACTTTTCTTGCCTCAGACCGATGTCGGACAAAGTTAATAATTGCATTTCTTGTGGGAAGCAAATACCACATAAGGATTTCCACTCTTTCTGTATACCTTGCTTAGGCCCAGACCACGATGTCTCGGCCTGCCGTTTTTGTGCTAGGTTCAACAAGCGCACTATTAAGCGCCGGGCGGAGTTCGCCCTTCATTATTTTGGCAAAAAATTTAATTATATCATGTCATCGGCTACACCGACAGCAGTTTTAAGCAAAAGACACACAGATAAGGACCGACATCCGAGGTCCGCACCGAGTACTGAGACCACTCTTAGGCAGACTACCGGTTCTCAGCGAGGCGCCTAGGCAGCCCCTGAATATCGATGAAACTATTTTACCGGTGACTTCAGTACCCGAGGTCGCAGGTTCCTCTGTCTCCATTCCTACTGCAGATACTGATGCCACTCTTGGCGAGGAAAGTCAAAATTTAGTCAGGCCTGCCATTTCTGAAGGCGTCTTCAGGCCTTCCACTTTCTCTATTAAATCCTTCACTAAATCTAAAGCAGCCATGAAAACTAAAAAACAGGGTCCTCAGACCACCTCTCAAGGCCCCATGCCTAAAAAGCAGATGCTCAAAATGGCTGAGGATTTGATAACTCATCAGGGATTCTCAACCCCCCTCTGACAAAAGACCCAGATTGGAGGAAGACTACCCTTCCTCAGACCAGGCTTCTATTACCTCAGAACATTCTGAGGACCAGGATTATGCCTATTCCCCTTTCGAAGACTCTGATGCTGAGGAGTCTATTCCCTCAGTCTCCCCCCCCCCCCGAGGATCACTCTTTTGGGGAATCCCTGCATACATTGAGGGAACACTTTCACTGGGAAGGCCAAGATTACTCTGATTCCAAGAAAAGGCTCAGGGATTTTCTACTGCTCCCCCAGCATAGGCCCTGATGATGTGTACGCAGAAGCCAGCCTTTTTAATCCAGATTCTTTACCTCCAGCCCCGGTTAAACCAGACAGGTATTACCGGGTCCCTGATTCTCACCAGTTCCTCTATAAAAGTCATACTGCTGACCCAGAAACTATTTCACAGGGTCCCAAGGGAATAAAGGCCTCTACTGCTAAAAAAACCCTTTACATTCAGAGAGATTCCAGAGCATTAGAAAGGTGGAGGAAAAAGTTGTATACATCTGCAACTTTAACCATGAGGGCATTAAACTGTCAATTCCATATGTTAAAGTACCAACAGTTTTTGTTACCTCAGTTGAAAAGCAAAATGACACAAACAGAACAACCAGATTTGAAAGAGTTGCAGGATTTGTTGCATGGTGCAGAGCAAGTGGGTAAACATACCTTGCAGTGTGGTTTTGATGCTTTAGAGGTCTCCTGTAGAGCTGCTGTCATGGGGTCCGTTATACGTAGACATGCTTGGCTCAAAGAGCAAACCTTACCAGATCATGTCAAAGCAAAGTTATTAGATGCACCACTTCAAAAAGATGTATTGTTTGGTGTTAAAGCTGAGGAGGTACTAAAGAAAATGGAGGAAAAAGTGAAATATATGCAAACGGTGAAAGATTTCCTACAGGTACAACCTCCATGCTTCAGCAGAAACTGGCCTTCAAAAAATTGGTCCTTTCCAGCCATGGACAGACCTCAAAGGGGCAGATACAGGTGCCCAAGGGGTAGAGGACAACCTCAAGGATCTTACAGAGCAAGACCGTGGCAAGCACCAATCCCAAGAGGTGGAGAAGATGGATCACAGTCATTTAGAAAACAGACACAATGACTTCCCCCTATGCCTGCCAAGCAAAGCTTTAATGGCAGCACTTTTGGGCGGAAAACTAGCATTATTTTCAAAAAAATGGCATATTGTTACAAAAGACAAATGGATTCTGGACATTATAGACAGAGGCTACAGGTTCCACTTTCACACCCTTCCAAAAATGAGAGGCATGCCAAACCTGCCACAAAATCAAAGGGCAGAGACACAAAGACAAATTTCCGCTCTCATGGATATGAAAGCGATTCAAGACGTACCTGCAAAAGAACAAGGTCAAGGTTTTTATTCCAGACTATTCCTGGTACCAAGGAAAGACAAAGATTGGAGACCTATCTTTGACCTATCCATCCTAAACACGTCTACAGGTGCCAAAATTCAAGATGCTCACATTACAGCAGCTTCTTCCCATGCTGGGCAAGGAGTCTTGGCTGGTAACATTAGACCTCAAGGAGGCATACCTGCATGTCCCTATCAGACAAGATTGCAGAAGATACCTCAGATTTCTTGCAGGTTCAACCCATTACCAATTCTCTGCATTGGGCGCAGTAGATAAGCCAAAGGGCAGAGTGTTTACGAAATGCCTGGCATCAGTAATTGCCTTCTGCAGACTACAAGGAATACAAATCTACCCATATCTGGATGACTGCCTCATCCAAGCGGACAGCAAGGACATTCTATTGCAGCATCTGGCGTTTGTAATAAAACTGTTAAACTTCCTGGGATACACAGTGAACAAAAAGAAATAAAAACTAATACCTTCTCAACAGATAATTTTCCTGGGTGCCAGCTTAAATACAACCACCCAGATGGCCTACCTCATGCCAGACAAACAAGGGCAACTGTTTCAATACCTCAGCAAAATGGCAACTTTCACCAGACTAACTGCAAGGAAAGTCCTGCAGGCTCTGGGATTCATGGCATCTTGCATCCTACTAATCCCATGTGCAAAGCTGCATATGAGGAAACTACAATGGTACCTAAACTTATGGTCTCAACACAGCCACAGCTTGGAAACGATTATACCACTCATTCCATGCCTTCAAAAGGAATTTTTGTGGTGGGCTCAAGCATGCCAAAGAAACACAGGTCTCCCTTTCTGTGTACCTCAAGCAACTCAAATCATCACAACGGACGCCTCGGACTACGCCTGGGGAGCACACATGGCAGATCAGTGCATTCAGGGAAAATGGTCCCAAAAAGAGAAGCACCTACACATCAAACAAAAGGAGATGCTAGCCATGCAAAATGCTCTTATGACCTTCAAAGACCTACTGCATCCAGGCCAGCTATTGATAAGGACAGACAACACCACAGTCATGTGGTACATAAACAAACAGGGGGGAACTCATTCATACCCCCTGTGCAGGCAAGCCATGAACCTATGGAACACAGCACTGGAATTGCAAATTCAACTACAGGCACAATTCCTACCAGGGAAGGAAAACACACTGGCAGACAACCTAAGCAGAAATATGACAGATCCACACGAATGGAAGTTGCATCCTCAAGTTTTCTCAAAGATAACTCGGGCATGGGGAAAGCCAGACATAGATCTATTTGCTACCCACAGAAATTACCAGTTGAAAAAATTTTGTTCAAGGACCTATCCTCCACAGGCCTGGAAAGTGGACGCACATTGACGGTCTATGCCTTCCCGCCTCTTCCTCTACTGGCCAAAGTTCTATTAAAAGCCAGAGCAGAGAGGCCACAAATTTTTCTCATTGCTCCAGACTGGCCACGACAACACTGGTATTCGCTCCTAAAGAGCCTGACACACTCCCCACCATGGATCCTACCTCTAGTCCCACTTCTGTTGTCCCAGCACAACTACAAAACCCTTCACAGCCAGCTCAAAACCTTAAATCTAGCTGCATGGAGAATACCTTAATTTCTCAACAGACTCTCCTCTCCAAGGAGGTGCAGGATGTCATCTTGGAGGCCAGAAGACCATTCAGGAAATCTGAGCAACTCTGTGTCCTATGCTACAGGTGCTCAAGGAAAGGCCATTTCCAAACAGACAATTTCAAAATGGATAGCCCACTGCATTCGCTTTTGTTATTCATTTCATGGAAAATCTGTGCCTGCATACATCAGATCCCACTCCACCAGGGCCACAGCTACCTCTGCAGCTTTCCTCAGGGGGTCCCTATCAAGGACATTTTGGAAGCAGCTACTTGGAGTTCAGTGCACACTTTCTCCAAGCACTACCACCTTCCACTATACTCAAAATCTAGATCGGGCTTTGCCACAGCTGTCCTGCAGGGCATCCTCGCTACTCCTAGTTCTACTTAGTGCCTACCACCCTTACTTAGCTTTGGGATTCTACCCATCTGTAATGACTGCAGCTGTATGCACGATGAACATAGTACAATTTTGTACCTACCATAAATGTAGATGTTCGAGTGCTCATACAGCTGCAGTCCAGGTTACCCCCCCCTCCGTCCCCTCTTAGGACAGGCCTTATGACAAACACCTTTATCATACAACCTTTTTGGGGTATTCTTTTATGGTGTATTTGCTTGCAACTACTGTTTTTTGATTTATCTATATTACATGTTTGCATAACATTGTTTTGCCTTCCTTCTGGGGGCACCTGACATCTGGGGCAAGAAAAACTGAAGAAAATAGCGTCGGCTGCCTCTTTTATACCCCTGCCGCACTGACGTCAGGGAAGAAGCGACGACAACCGACGCCAGACCTAGACTTTGGAATTCGGCTGACCGAGGACCCGCCTGTCGGCAGGATAACCCATCTGTAATGACTGCAGCTGTATGAGCACTCTAACATCTACATTTATGGGAGGTACAAAACTGTACTTTCTCTGCACTGCCCTTTGGCTCATCTACTGCCCCAGGGTATTCACAAAGTGCCTAGCTCCAGTTATTGCATTTTGCAGGCAAAGAAATGTTCAAATATACCCATACCTGGACAATTGTCTAATTCAGGCAGGAAGCCCAGACATACTTTTGAATCATCTGGCCATTATACAAGGGGTTCTAACTTGTCTGGGGTACACCATAAACTAAGAGAAATTACACCTGGTACCCTACCAACAAGTTATATTCCTGGGAGCAAGCCTGAATACAACTTCCCAGATGGCTTGCCTCACGCCAGAGAAACAAATTCATTTGACAACCTACTTCAAACAAGTGGCCACAAAAACCCTGCTACCTGCAAGACGAATACTGCGAGCCTTGGGGTTCATGGCCTCCTGCATTCTTCTAATTCCATATGCAAGACTGCATATGAGGAAACTACAGGGGTATCCAAAAAGCCTATGGTGTCAACATTCTCAAGACCTGGAAACAATGATTTCTATCATACCTTGGCTACGCCTAGAGTTCCTTTGGTGGGCAGAGGCCTGCCACCAAAAGAAGGGACTACCTTTCACACCACGCCCTGCTGCCTAAACCCTAACAGATGCATCAGACTATGCATGGGGGGCTCACCTGGCAGGGAAGTGCATTCAGGGCAAATGGAACCCAAGTCAAATGCACCTGCACATCAATCAAAAAGAAATGTTAACTGTACAGAATGCTCTGACTGCCTTCAAGGACCACATTCTTCCAGGACAACTAATGGTAAAGACGGACACCACTTATGTGGTACATAAACAAGCAAGGGGTACACATTCTTACCCTCTTTGCAGACTAGCCATTGTGGAACACAGCCTTGAGCTACCAAGTGCACCTACAAGCTCAATTCCTGCCAGGAAAATTAAATACACTGGCAGACTGACTAAGCAGAAACCTCATGGACCCACATGAGTGGAAACTGGAACCTAGGATTTTCAATATGTTGACAAGCAGATGGGGGAGCCCAGATATAGAACTGTTTGCCTCTCCCCAGAACTACCAATTGGAAAAATTTTGCACAAGGATTCCCCACAAACAAGCCTGGAAAGTGGATGCTCTGTCCTTCAGCTGGAAAAGCATATCAGTCTATGCCTTCCCCCCTCTACCTCTGCTCTCCAAAGTACTACTAAAAATCAAACAGGACAAACCAAGGATGATTTTGATTGCTCCAGACTGGCCGTGCCAACACTGGTACCCTCTCCTGCGCAGTGTGTCACGGTTATCTCCATGGCACCTGCCTCAGACTCCTTCCCTGCTGCCTCAGCAGGAGAACCAGATTCTGCACCCTCAGCTTCTAACACTGAACCTTGCAGCCTGGCTAATTACTCAATCTCTCCTTTACCATCCCTCAGCAAACCTGTGATGGATATCATTTTAGAGACAAGGAGGCCTAGTACTACAAAATCTTATGCTGAAAAATGGAAATATTCTGTGCCTGGAACCAATCTCAAGGGATGAGCACAGCAGCACCCAATTTACCTCCGATTTTACAATACTTAACTGAGATGCTTCACAAGGGCCTGTCTTTTTCCTCCATTAAAATCCATGCCTCAGCCATTTCAGCTCATAACACAGAACCTCCCCCCTCTTCTCTCATCCACTGCTCAAGCAGTTCCTCAGAGGGTCAAAAATTTGAGACCACCCAGGAGGGCTCCAACCCCAGCCTGAGACCTTAACTTTGTCTTGGAGAAACTCACTCTACCTCCTTTCAAGCCAGCTGCTACTGCAGACTTAAAATTTCTTTCTTAGAAAACAGCTTTCCTTTTAGCAATCACTTCAGCTAGAAGGTTTTCTGAATTATAGGCCCTTATGGCAGTGGAGCCTTTCATCATCTTTCATGCGGACAGGGTGCCCCTCAGAACCAATCCATCCTTCATGCCCAAGGTGGTATCCAGTGTGGCTCTTAATCAGTCCATTCATTTGCCAACCTTCTTTCCCAATTCACAGAATAAAGGGGAAAGGATACTGCATTCCTTTGATGTGCACAGACAACTTAGATTCTACTTGGACAGGTGCCCCCTAATGGGAAGCAATTAAATATAAAAGCACAAAAATAAACATCCAACAAAAAAGCAAATAAACCAAAAAGGCTTTTAAGCATAGTAAAAAAGTAGTGGCATTTGCTGCAGGGGGCAGAGGGGAGGGCTATTTCAAAGCAAACCATTTCTAAATGGTTAAGCCATTGCGCTCATTTCTGCTATAAGCACCATGGAAAACCTATCCCCCAGGGGATCAGACCTCACACCATGGAAAACCTATCCCCCAGGGGATCAGACCTCACTCCACCAGGGCTGCATCTACCTCTACAGCCTTTCTTAGAGGCGTCCCTACCAGGGACATCCTAGAAGCTGCTACCTGGAGTTCTGTACATACTTACACCAAGCATTACTTGCCAATTTTCTCTAAATCCAGAGCTGGCTTTGCCACTGCAGTCTTGCAGGGCCTTATAGTGTGTTTGCTTGTAACTGAAAGTAGATGCCAACAAGAGTGGGGCCCAGGACTGAGCCCTGTGGGACACCAACATGCTGGCTCTAATGCTATCTAAATTCCTCCTCCCAACAATAGCTTTGGGAATCTACCCAAATGTAATGACTGCAACAGTGAAACATGAAGAACATAGTTCAGTTGTGTACACTTACCTTACCATATATGTAGATGTTACTGTATTTAATGTGGAAGTCCTAGTTACCCTCCCTCCAGCCCCCAACTTCTTTTGGCTATACCTCTACTTTTTTACTATGCTTAAAAGCCTTTTTGGTTTATTTGCTTTTTTGTTGGAGGTTTATTTTTGTGCTTTTATATTTAATTGCTTCCCATTAGGGGGCACCTGACATCTGGGACAAAAAAAAGATGTAATGGCGCTGGCTGCATGTTTTATACCCCTGACGACCTGACATCGTGGAAGAAGGGACAGCAACTGACGCAGGACCAAAGACTTTGTTAATCAGGCCGACTGAGGGCTACCTTCAAGCAGATAACCAAAATGTAATGACTGCAACAGTGAATGCACTCTAACATCTACATTTATGGTAAGTGTACACAACTGTACTTTTTGGTGGCAGGCCTCTGCTCACCAAAGGAACTCTAGGCGTAGGCAAGGTATGATAGGAATCATTGCTTCTACAACTTGAGAATGTTGACACCATAGGCTTTTTAGATACCATTGTAGTTTCCTCATATGCAGTCTTGCATATGGAATTAGAAGAATGCAGGAGGCCATGAACCCCAAGGCTTTTGTAGTATTTGCCTTGCAGATAGCAGGGTTTTTGTGGCCACTTGTTTGAAGTAGGTTGTCAAGTGAATTTGTTTCTCTGGCGTGAGGAAAGCCATCTGGGAGGTTGTATTCAAGCTTGGTCCCAGAAATATAATTTGTTGACAGGGTACCAGGTGTGATTTCTTTTCGTTTATGGTGTACCCCAGACAAGTTAGCACCCTTTGTACAAAAGCCAGATGATTCAAATGTATGTCCTGGTTCTGCCTGAATTAGACAATCATCCAGGTATAGGTATATTTGAATATTTCTTTGCCTGCAAAATGCAATGACTGGAGCTAGGCACTTTGTGAATATCCTGGGCACAGTAGATAAGCCAAAGGGCAGTGCAGAGAACTGATAATGCGTGTAGCCTGCTTTGAAGTGTAGGGATCTTCTGCAAGATTCCCTGATTGGGATGTGCAGGCTTTGAAGCGTAGGTATCTTCTGCAAGATTCCCTGATTGGGATGTGCAGGTATGCTTCTTTTAAATCTAGTGTTGCCAACCAGGCATCTTTGCCTAGCATAGGAAGCAATTGAAGTCAGCATCTTGAATTTTGGAATCACTAAAAAGGTGTTTAGAGTTGTCCGGTCCGGATGCCATGAATTGTCTTTTCTGGGTACTAGGAAAAGTCGAGTAGAAACCTTGTCCCTTTTCCTCTTCTGGTACCAACTGAATAGCCCTTATGCTTGAGAGAAAGTACTTGCTTTTGGGCATCTGCCCACTGATTTGGTGGTAGATCCGGCCAACCGCTTGGAGTTGGTAATGTGTGTTAGTGAAATCTATATCCTTGGGACACTATATCTAAAACCTGAGAGTCCCCAGTTCTTTGCATGAAGTGCAGTCTTCCCCCCAAAGGGGCAGTCAGTTGAGAAGTGCTTGGAAGTTTTAAAAAGAAGTCATTGAGACAGTTTAACATGGGGGGAGTTTTATTACTCCCAGGTTTGGAAGTGGAGGCCCCTCACTGCTTAGTCCTCTGCGTACCATGGGACTGAAGCCTGGATGCTCTGCTGGATCTGGGTTTGGACTGAGAAGGTCTGGAAGAGGCAGGAAAGGAACAATTCTTAGGCCAATGACCACTAAATCTCAGAGGTTATACTTGTAAAAAAATTTAAATGGTTTGCATAGATTTAGCTTTTTCCTCCATCTTTTTAAGAAATTCTTCTGACTTGTTGCCAAACAGGTGGTCCTGATTTAAGGAAGCATCCAGTAATTTTGCTTTAACATAATCCGGTAAGGATTGCTCCTTAAGCCAAGCATGCCTTCTAAGTACAGACCCAGTTACAGCAGCCCTGCAAGATGCCTCTAGTGAATCAAAGCCACTTTGCAACATAAGTTTACCAACTTGTTCAGCAGAATGCATTAAATCCTGTAAATCCTTATTTTCAGCACAATCAGCAATCAACATTATTTTCAGTTTAAGCAATCCAATAATATGCTGCTGATACTTCTAACATATGAAACGGGCAATTCAAGGCCCTAATGGCCAGAGTTGCAGAAGTGTATTACTTCTTACCCCATCTATCCAGCGCCCTGGAGTCTCTATCAGAGGGGGTAGGATTTATGGCAGTAGAAGCTTTAATGCCCTTGAGTCTCAGTGAAATGGTTTCAGGATCCACATTAGGATTTTTGAAAAGCAACTTGTGAGTCGGAAACCCTGTAATATCTATCAGGTTTTCTGGGTGCAGGAGCTAGAGTCAGGGGCCATGCTAGATTCCAAAAAGGCATCAACAATGTCCCATACAGGAGATATAGCTAAAGGCCTATGCTGGGGCAGGAGTCCTCTTTTTAGAATCAGAGAAATCCTGACTTTCTCAATGAAAATGCTCCCTGAGAGTATGCATGGTTTCACCAAAAAAGAAATCCTCTGGGGGAAGAAGCAGAGGGAACAGAGTCCTCAGCATCGGAATCCTCATAGATAAGGGTAAATCCTGGTCATCAGAGGAAACAGAAATTTCAGAAACCTGGTCAGAAGTATCATAAGCAAACTAAGTCCTAGGTCTCTTAGAGGGGGAAGGTTAGCTTCCGCTGATTAAAGTAACAAGGTCTTCAGCCATTCTTTGTTTTTTAGGCGTAGAGGCCTGACCATGTGGTCTGGGCGTCAGTTTTCTAGGCATGGTTCGAGTTTTAGGCCTTGAAGAAGAAGATGGCGTCAGTTTAATATGCAAATCAGTAGGCCTGAATACACCCTCAGAAGCTGGTGCCTGCACAGCGGCTCTGGACCCATCCAAGGTAGAGACATCTGCAGGTTCCACTGTTGAAGCATCTCGCGGCATTCCGGAGTCCGAATGGGTCTCAGTAGAGGCCTGCAAATCTGAAGTAGTGGGTATCAGGGGCTGCGAAAGCACCTCACTGAGTACTGGTGTCTCGGCGACCTGTTTGTCTTTATCTTTGCGTTTTTTTGGAATGTCAGAAGTCTGATGGCTTACCGAAGACAAACTGAGCACCAAAATATTTAGAAGCGAAAAAAATACACAAGATGACGGATAGTTCATGGTTTAAATAAGGCACAAAACTGACAGTGAGGTACATCGAGGTCAAGGCCTAGGCAAGGAATACATTACGAATAAAAATCTTTGAGGTATTTGCTTTCCACAAGAAATGCAATTATTTACTTTAACTGATATCGGTTTAGAGCAAGAAAAAGTTTCCCCAATGGGGTACTTAGCTTTTAGTTGAAGACTTTGGTTCTGAAACTCAAACTAAAATTTCAGGAGTCAGCCGACCGTCACTTGCGAACTGCTTCTGCTTCGGGCACCGCACGGCAAGAAAGACTGATGTAATGACATCGGCTGCATGTTTTATACCCCTGACGTGGCAGAAGAGGAGACAGCAACCGACATAAGACCCAAGACTTGGTTAATCAGGCCGACTGAGGGCTACTCAAGCAGATAACCCAAATGTGATGACTGCTATCATCATGCAATAAAAAGACCACCTCAAAGCCTTATTCTTGTACTCCGTCTCCTACAGACTGCTGAGGGATGATCTATGCCTGGCCTCCAAAGCAGTATGTGATTCAGTCCTTATGGAGCTATTGCACATGCATAAAATAAATAGCATCCGAAACCTCTGCAATATACATAACACGTTTGAGACAGAAGTGCATCAGACACCATCTCCTTCTCTAGAACAGGCTTCCCATGCATGTGAAAAACAGCTCCTCCCTGCACTTAGTGCCAGTTGGATCAGTGGATGGGTAACTGGAAATTTACATGTGGTCTGCTACCTATGTCATTATTAGAAAGAGGAAGCCTGTAAATGTTCAACCACTTATAGCCAAGCTGTACCCCTATGCAATGAGTGGTGTCATAACCTGTCAGAGTTTTGACAAGGTCCATGAGGGTTGTTAGCCTAGTAAATACCTATGTAACAATTATGGGATGTTTGCTTTCAGTAATTTGGTGACACACTGATCATGGTATCTTCTTCAGAGGTCCATGCTCTGGATTTTGGTTTTGTTACCTGGTTATTTACTTATTTATTTGTGTGCGTGTGTAGGCTTCATGTACTCTCTATTAACTGTTTTTCCCCCCATTGTAATTGTGAATTGCATAAGAGAGAAAAACACCTGAATAGTCCAACAACCACATACAATCGACGAAGTCATAGGAATACATACCAAGATGGACACAATGTGCACACACAGACATAAAATATAAATCAATCAAAATACTCATAAAGCCAAGAAAAAAAAACATCTGTAGTTATTAATTACACAATTTGCCAATTCTCCCTGTAAGCCTTATAGGCATTTGCACAGATAATACATGGCACTATGACAGAAACATGATACGTAACTGATCGACACTCAAGTGTATTCACAAAACAATTCATTTTAATGGACATACTGAAATTGTAACTTGCTGAAACACTTTTAAAGTATTCTGCATGGAGGCTTTGCCCTCTTTACAACATAAAGAGAAGGTTGTGTCCTATACGAACACGTGCACAAAAGCATGGATCACGCTATACCTAACAGAACCAAGATGCTCTCCTCCAAAAAACAGGAAGCCAATCTGGTGGTCCCCTGCCATAAACAAACTACAACAGGAGGAGGAAACTGACGTGGAATAAGGAAGTCCCAAAACTAGAAAAACTCCCTTATCAGCCTCAACAAAAAGTTGAGATCCCTCATCAAACCCTCTAAAGCTATCTATGAAAACAGAATTGCAGCAGATAGTATATACAACCACAAGGCCTTCTATGGTTATGTAAAGAATCTCCACGGCAATACCCAGATTTGCTCTGAGCTAGTGCACAATGGTACCTCCAACACCGAGCCAACAGATGCTGCCAATAAACTGGCAGACAGATTCAGTGCCAACTTTACCCCCCCCAAAAAAAAAAGACCAGTCACAATACCAGTAGATTGCCAGGCCTCCAGCATTACTGCTGCACAGGTTAAAACAGCACTGTCCAAGGCCAAGAATACAGTTTCTATGGGACCTGACAATATCCCTGGCTGTGTTCTACATGAGCTACAGAGTGAACTGGCAACCGCACCTGTGTGCCCTGTTCAGTTACAGCCTCACCTCAGGCTTTGTCCCTACCGAATGACGCACTGCTAGTCATCCCTCTCCACAAAGGAGGAGTGACTACAGACCCAGGGAACTATTGCCCCATTAGCCTAACGTGTGGTTTTGTGAAGGGTAGATCATGCCTGCTCAACTTCTTTGAGTCAGTCACCAGAGCTGTGGATGAAGGCAAGGTGGTTCATACAGCCTACCTTGATCTGGCCAAGGCCTATGACACCATTCCCGACTCGGGAATCACAGAAAAACTCACTAAGCTAGGCATCAACACCTATATCACCAGGTGGGTTGCAAACTGGCTCACAGGTAGAACCCACAGTATGAAAGTAGCTGACTCCCAAGTCAGACTGCCGAGCAGTCATGAGTGAAGTCCCACAGGGTTCAGTCCTGCGTACTCTCCTGTTTGGTATCTACTTCTCTTAAGTCCTGGCCAACACGAAGGGACTCTGGCTGACAAAGTTCACAGATGATTGCAAGTTGGGAGCTATTATTAACTGCCCAAGTGATGCTGACATCCTACAGAAAGGCTTCACCGAGACCAAAGACTGGTGTCAGACCTATGGCCTTAAGCTCAATGCCAAAAAATGTCATCATCCCCTTTAGAAAAATCCCAGTTCCCATGAATTACCACATTGATGGTAGTTCGCTGAACACAGAAGGCATTATAAGAGATCTGGGAACACAGGTTGACAAGCAACCTCTCTTTTGACCACCACATTGCCACTGTGGTCAGAAAGTCCTATGTGGCACATCTCATTACAAAGGGTTTTGCATCCAGGAAGAAGGTCATTGGCTTCCTCTACTCTTCCCTCGTTAGGCCCAATCATTGAGTATAATGCCCAATTTGGAATGTACCTCAAACACCTGCAACAGGAGAGGCAGCAAAAGGACCTCACAAAGATGATCTTAGGCCTTAAACATTTGCCATATATGGACAGACTAAAACAACTCAACTATTCTCAGTCTCATATAGCCTACTTAGAGGCTATTTCTGCTTGACTTACAAAGCCATGTCTGACCCAGCTCTGTTAGAAATGCTACATCTAAAGAAATCCCAGTCCCTCCGCACCACACGCTCCAGAGACCTCAACAACATTACCACAATCAACAGAACATGCTGGAGGGACAGGTTCATAATCAAGAGGCTGCCCATGCTATGAAATAGACTTCCCATACATGTCAAGCAGAGCACCTCACTGGCCCTCCAAGAGAAATCTTTGAGTGGATGGGAAATAGAAACTTCACCCCAGGAATCACTCCAGTGGCTTTACTTGACAGAGGCACTGGGAACTAAGGTTGGGTGGCACGAAGCCAGGGTAATCCTATGGGCTAGGCTTGTAAAGGCTCCAGGGCCATTAGCCTAGTACACACCTATGAACCTATGCACTCCTGCTACTTTATGTACAATAACTCTCACAAAACTAAGGGAAAAGAAAATTCTCAGATACTGATATCTTGAAGTTTTTAAATGAATTACATTCATCATTCTTTTGTGCTTGTACATCAGAATGCCAGTTACTAACATATCACACTTCTGTCTTTAGCTCATAATACACAGGTACACATGCATTTCGAATATAGCTAACTAAAGATTGTTTTATTTATGGCTTTCTTGACTGGATTAGTCCCAGTAGGCTATACACACCACACCTCTCTCGCTCTCTCTGTATACATACAAGCATATACACATACATATATATATATATATATATATATATATATATATATATATATATATATATATAATTCTGTAATAAATGGTTAACGTACAACTTGGTCAGCATCCAAAGAATGCACCATGACATGTTGAACATTCTGTATATGGTGGAAAAAACAGAGCGACACTCAGTACATCGAAAAGGGGAATAAATTCCTTTTCCAGTGCACTACGTATAACCTGACCATATTCAACTCAAATTTGTTTGAGTAGAGGTTGTGTTACAGGAAGGGCATTTTTTTATGTTAACAGGCATATTAGCTTTAGGGGCAGTTACAGAGGTAGGGTTAGCTTGCGTTACTAAGGCAGGCAGGGGGGCTACATTGTCCACCTTTCGCTCCCCTGTTAGTAGAACTCTGAGTAGTGATAACATAGGTTCTGCAGGGGATGGGTACATGTAGAGGACTGGATATTTTGATTATAGCATTTTAACATTTTCACGTTTTGACATTTCAACATTGCACATTCAGTATTATGGCTTAGTATACCACTCATTCAATAAGATGTCAAGTACTGTGTGTGTATATGTGTGTGTGTATATATATATATATATATATATATATATATATATATATATATATGAGATTAGATAAAGATCTATATTTATCTATATAAATGTATATGGGTTCCTCTAAATATTTTGTTCTGTATTTATTTGACTGATCTAAAATTCTGTTTGGTTCATAGCTCAGATGTTCAAAGTTTCCAGTGTAAGATCCCTGTAATAGGATAAGAAACATGCGCTTTCACCTCTGCTGTAAGAAGTTGGAGTTTGTATATGTAAGTAACTGGGGGTAGGGAATGTGTAGGGGGCTTGCTCCTCTGTACAAAGTCCTGTTTTCTGAGTTCATGCTCCATGTTTAGCATGTATTTTGGACCTTCTCCATTCTGACTGCTAATCAGTTTTTGATAATCCATGATGCAATGTTTTGTACACCGATTATTTTACATATACTCATGTCTATATCTGTCTATATATATTATATTATGCAATGACTGTCCATTAATATTCAAAAATGAGCACGCTGATTGGCCAGCCCAACCAGCGTGCCCCATTGTAAATCCGAGAGTATACTAATGGAAAAAGGTCCGGTCACCTAGAGTTTTTCCCCATTAGTATATCTCCTATTATTTTTTTTTTTTTTTTTTACTTTTCTTTCTTTTTTTTTGCCCCCAAAAATAAAACTGAAGACCTGAAATGAACGAGGAAGGCGGCGAAAACAAATATAAGAGGATAATCAGGTCCATTCTGCAAAATTAAAGAAACTTACCTGAGTATCCTTTTATTTTGTATGTCCCGGCTCTCCTGAATGTAAAAAGTCTCCCAATTTTCTTTTTTGATTTTCAATTAAAAAAAAATAAATAAAAAGCAATAGAGATCTTCCTTTCTCCATTGCTACCACTGCACAGCTCTGATGTACTGCACACACAAGTCACATACACATGCACAGTACATCAGAAAAAGCCCCAGGGTATCGGAAAACAGCGGAAGGGCAGCATGGAGGCATTATACAAAGACATTATTTAAGAAAAGTATTTTTTTCTTAATGTCATTGTATAATAGCAATAACCCACAGCTGGGTGTGGGTAATGCTGGATTCATGGTTGGCTTTGTTCGCCCTAATGACTAAACCACACCAACCATGGGTAAATCCAGCATTACCCACATCCAGCCATTGGTTATTGCTTAATTATAATGTGGGGAAACTGAATTTAGTAGATAGATGTCCAAGATCGAACAATTCTTGGGGTTGGGATAATGCCCTTTCCCTGATATGTGAGCTTGGAGTTGGTATATGTAATTAGAAAGTACAGTTGTATACACTTACCATAAATGTAGATGTTCAAGTGTATTCACTGCTGCAGTCATCAGACATGGGTTATCTGCCTGCAGGTAGCCATCAGTCTGCCCGAATACCAGAGACTTAGAATTTCTGTGTCGGTTGCGGTCGCTCCACGACTGACGTCAATTCATCAGGGGTATAAAAAGAGGCAGCCAACGCCATTACATCATTTCTTGCCCCAAATGTTAGGAGCATCCCAAAAGGGAGCTAAGTTATGGTGGAGGAAACCACCACCAGTAGAAAGTAAATACCAATACCAATGCCCATATCCCTGAAAATGGGGGGGGGGGGGGGTAAAAGGCCTACAGAGATTAAGGAGAGAGAGAAGAAAGAAACCAGGGGGTAGGAGGGAGGGAAACCAGGACTGCAACAGTGAATACACGCGAACATCTACATTTATGGTAAGTGTACACAACTGTACTATGGTTCTTCGTGTTTCACTGTTGCAGTCATCACACTTGAATGGATTCCCAAAGCTGAAGAAGGGTGGAGGCAGTCAGGAAGAGTTAGGGATGGCTAGAATGTCCTGCAGGACTGCTGTTGCAAAGCCTGCCCTGGATTTGGAGAAGATAGGCAAATGGTAGTGCTTGATGAGTGTGTACTGAACACCAGGTAGCAGCTTTCAGGATGTCCCTGGTAGGGACTCCCCTGAGAAATGCAGTAGAGGTAGATGCTGCCCTAGTGGAGTGTGTTCTGACCCCCTATGGGGTTGGTTTCCCATGGTGCTTGTAGCAGAAATGGATCCAGTGTGCTATCCATGTAGGTATAGTTTGCTTAGAAATGGCCTTCCCCTTTGCCCCAGTTGCAAAGCTGACTAATAGCCATTCTGATTTTCTGAAGGCCTTAGTCCTATCCAGGTAAAATCTGAGCTGTCTGTGCACGTCCAAGGAGTGCAAGATCCTTTCCCCTTTATTTTGAGGATTAGGGAAAAAGGTTGGCAAATGTATGAATTGATTGAGAGCCACACTGGACACCACTTTAGGCATAAAGGAAGGGTTTGTCCTGAGAGAGACCCTGTCAGTATGAAAAATAATGAAGGGTTCCACAGCCATAAGTGCTTGTAGTTCAGACACTCTTCTAGCTGAAGTGATGGCTAGAAGCAATGCCGTTTTCCAAGAGAGGAATTTTAAGTCTGCTGATGCTGCAGGCTCAAAGGGTGGAAGTGTGGGTTTAAACTATTCCTGGCTCCACAAAGTCTGCTCTTCACTTTTTCCCTTAGAACTGCTCTCTCTCTCTCAAATTAAACACCATATTCTCATTCTAAGGCCCCTCACTGGTCCAAATAAGTAATCTTACAAGTTAGCACTAATAAACCATAAGCACTACTTACTCTTATACTCTCTACGATTACCTTGTCCCCTATTGGTCCGTTTTAATTCAGTTCCCTATATTACTCTAGCATGACCAAAGGTCAGTCATTGGTTTCCTCTCCAGTCCAGCTGGTGAATTTGGGAATTTTGAGGCAATGTTACAACTGTCTCATGTACACGGACAACCCTCTCCTCCTCCAAACAGGTTCAAATATATGTGAGAGATGCAACCATATAGCCAAACTGGAGGCTGAGCTCTCATCTCAAAACTGGTGTAACCAGTCAGGAGGAGAAGGTAACCTCACACAACACAATTCCAGTATCACATAGTCCCACCACAACAGCGAACCAAACACACAAAAACATACTCGGAGGCTCTAAATAAAAATCTACCTAAGCAACAGAGACCTCCAAAGCAGACATCCAAGCAAACGCTACCCCAAAACAAAACATGTACAACACATAGCACACAGTCAGTGTGCCAAGCAGTCACAGCCCTTAAGGCTGAATAACGCACCTGATACTCTTGTAATAGGTGACTCTCTTGTCAGACACACTGACGTCCCGCTCACCAGGCTGAATAAAGAGGAGGCCACAGTGAGCTGCCTGTCGGGCGCTAGAATCCGCCACATAATGCAAGCACTCGGGTCACTCCAAAGCAAATACAAATATGACTCAGTCATTGTACATGCTGGCGTGAATGACCTGAGACGTACCTCCCTCGACTACATGAAAAGAGACATAGAGGAGCTCTCTGATCATGTAGCCCAGGCCGGTATGACCCTGACCGTGAGCAGCATCTTGCCCTCACCTAGAATGATGCCACAGTATAAAAGACAAAATGATCGATTTTTAACAACTGGCTAAAATTTTGGTGTCATTCAAAGGGGATCCAGTGTCTGTCAGCCTGGGATGACATGCTCGACAAGCCACATTGCTTCGCTAGGGACGGCTTGCACCTGTCACCCCTGGGCTTTCGGATATTGGCAAAGGCTCTTGCCACCCCCATAGTGCCTTTTTTAGGCAAGGCTCAAAAGTCAAACCCACCTCCATAGACAGCACAAGGAACAAGAAACTAAGGGTAATGCTGCTAAATGCCAGAAGTCTTAACCTCAAGATGCATGCACTCTAAGCTCTCCTCAGTATGGAGAACATTGATATCTGTGCAGTGACAGAAACCTGGTTCAAGGCTCCACAGCGCACCCCAGCCCTACCAGGTTATACCTCATATCATGCTTTTCGGCCCCAAAACCCAGACTGAACCACAAAAGGAGGGGGAGTTTCCATATTTATCAAGGATATCCACACCTCCAAGGTAGTGGCATTGCACGAAGTATCTGAGACCATCCATGTGCAACTGACAGTGGGCAAGACTGCTCTTCAGTTTATAGCATCCTACAGACCACCCTCTCAAAGTCAGGAATCCCACTCTGCTTTCCTGAAAACATTGGAGAACATGAAGATCTCTCCGAACACCGTTATATTGGGCGACTTCAACTACCCAAACATAGACTGGGAGCATTACTCAAGCCCCAGCACCTTAGCCCAAAGGTTCCTGGAATTTATAAACTCAAATGCTATGGAACAACTAGTCACCACTCCCACAAGAGGGGAAAACATACTAGACCTGATCATTACCAACATAGGGACTCTGTGCTCCATACCAGAAGTATATCCCTCATTGGTAAGATCAGACCATAAATTAATTTCACTGGATATCCACATCCTGACCCCACCCCCAGCCCAGAAAACCACAGTGAAAAACTGCTCAAAAGCGAACTTCACACTTCTCAAAACCGAAGTGGAATCCTTCAAGGCCCAGGGCCAGTGGAAACTATGGCCCAAACTGCAGAATCCTATATAAACGCATTCTACAGACATCTCCAGGAATGCATGGATCATGCTATCCCAAATAAAATCAAGACCCAATCATCCAAAGGCAGGCATCCAGTCTGGTGGACCCCAGCCATAAATAAACTGTACAACAGAAGGAGGAAGCTACTACATGATAGAGCAAAATCCCTAAAAGGGAAGGCATCTCTGATCAGTACTAGCAAAAAATTACGATCCCTCATAAAATCCTCCAAGGCCAGCTTCGAGAGAAAAATTGCACAGGACACTAAAGACAATCATAAGGCTTTTTTCAGTTATGTTAGGAACCTGGGATGTAACTCCCAGACTTGTTCTAAGTTGATTCTAAACGACAGAAAATACACTGAACCCACAGACATCGCCAATATCCTGGCGGGTTCAGTGCAAACTTCTCCACCCCCTCCCCCCCAAAAGAGCAAGTATCTATCCTGGCAGAGTGCAGCCTCCCAAACATCTTGGATGCTCAGATGAAGGCCGCCCTCTCCAAAGCAAAAAAACACTGCTTCCATGGGACCAGATGGCGTCCCGGGTTGCGTCCTACACGAACTCCAAGAAGAACTAATCCCTCAAGTAAAACTGCTGTACAATCTCAGCCTCACTACAGGATATGTGCCCAAAGAATGGCGTACAACAACAGTGGTCTCACTCCACAAAGGTGGCGCCTCTATGGACCCTGGAAACTATCGCCCCATAAGCCTGACTAGCCTAGTCTGCAAGGCTATGGAGAGGATCATCATGGAACTCATAAACAAAGACATTGGGGACCTACAGACACTGGATCCTACCCAATTTGGCTTCGTCAAGGACAGATCCTGCCTTTTGAACCTGGTCGACTTCTTTGAAACAGTCACCAAGGCCATAGATGAAGGGAAAGTAGTCCACACAGCCTATCTGGACCTCGCAAAGGCATTTGACACAATACCCCACTCGGGCATCATAGATAAGCTATCCAGCCTAAATATAAACCCTTATGTCACAAGATGGGTCACAAACTGGCTCAAAGACAGAACCCACAGAGTCAGAGTTGCTGGAGCCATGTCAGACTCGAAACTGGTCACAAGTGGCGTCCCACAAGGTTCTGTCCTGGGACCTCTCTTGTTCGGTATTTACTTTTCTGAGGTACAGGCCAACGTGGGAGGAATATGGCTCACCAAGTTCGCAGATGACTGCAAACGGGTGCCATAATCGACTCTCCAGCTGACACAAACATCCTTCAAAAAGGTCTCGCAGAGACAGATAACTGGTGCCAGAGCCATGGTCTAAAGCTAAATGCCAAAAAGTGTATAGTCATACCCTTTGGCAAAAACAATGTGCCCACAAATTACCACATAGGTGGTAACCCATTAAGTACAGAGAAAGTAATTAGGGATCTGAGGACCCAAGTTGATAGCAATCTCTCCTTTGACAACCACATTGCCAAAGTGGTTAGAAAGACCTTCTACATAGCCCACCTCATCATGAAAGGATTCACATCTAGATCAAGAGAGGTAATCGTGCCCCTTTATTCATCCCTCATCAGGCCCATCATAGAATACAATGTCCCCTTTGGGATGTAAAAACTGCAAACTGAAAAACAACTAAGAAAAAGTAAAACCGGACGACCAAATGCCTTAGACCTGTTACCACTCCCAAAAAAAGGTTGCGTTGAAGTGGTGTACCAGTTTAAATCCAATCGGTAGTTTTAAGGAACAATGTTCAGTCAA